>NW_021145891.1:0-6535 GCF_002837175.3 Physeter macrocephalus | reverse complement strand
GCCGGGCCCGGGGGGGAGGGGAGGGGAGGGGAGGGAGGGGAGGGGAGGGGGCGGGCGGCCGGGGGGGCCCCGAGCCCGGCGCTCACGCCGCGCGGCAGGAGGGGACGGAGGAGACACGGGAGCCGCTCGCGCTGATCACGGGGACAAACAGTGGGGTCATGTGAGGAGGAGATGCCGCCGCCGCCGCCGCCGCCGCCGCTGCTCCTGCAGCCGCCTCCGCCCTCTCGCCCGCCGGCCGGCTCCCGGCGGCTCTAGGCTCCGGGACGCAGTGCAGCCGCCCCCCGCCCGCTCTACGCGGCCCTCGGGCCTCCTTCCCTGAGTAGCCGCCGCCGCCGCGACTTTGTTTTTTAACCCGGCCCGCCCTGGATGGCCTCAGCCTCTCCCCTGGGTCGCCGGCTCGCGCGTCCGCCGCCCGGCCTGGCCCAGTGCGGCGGCGGATCGCTGCTGCAGCCGCCGCCGCCGCTTTCTATTTTTTCCCCCTTTTTTTTCCTCCTTTACTTGAGCTGCGCGCGCGCGGCGGCGGCGGCGCGAGCCCGGGGCCGACGCGCGCAGGGGGAGGGCAGCCCCCGGGGAGCGCGCGCGCTGTCTGTCTCCGATGGAGGGCGGGCGCGCGGGCCCGAGTGTCGGCGGGGCGCGAGGTCGCCGTCGCCGCCGCCGCGGCCGCCGCCCCGGCACCCGCCGGCGGGCTGCCCGAGTGGAACGCGGGCCCGGATGGAACGCCGGGGAACGCGGAGGAGGGGCTCTGGTCGCCGGGAACGAGGCAGGCGGCGGGGTTTGGAGACAGAAAAGTAGGTCGGGGGGGAGGGGTGGATGGGGTGGAAGGGGAGAGGAGCGCGCACGCGCGCCCCCGGCGTCCGCGCTCTGGTGCGCGAAGGCGGGGGCCCGAGGCGCATGCGCACATCTGGGCGGGGCCGGGGGCGCGCACGCAGGGCGGGGCGGAGCCAGCGTGGGTCACGTATTCCTGGCCGCCGAGCGACGGAGAAGGCAGAGCTGGTCCCTTCCTCCTGGATCGGGACGTAAGTCCCAAAAGAGAACTGGACATGCGGCCTTTTGCAGACACACACAGCAGCTGTCCGGGCTCCCCACCTCGCGCAGCAAAACAAACGCTTCCCTCCAGACTTAGGGCTTGTGATCATAAGTTTTATTAGTCTTAGGAGAAGATCATCGATAATTCCTCAAATTTAAAAAAAAGTACAAAAGTTACATACAAAACGTTGAGATCAAACGACTAAACTTTCCCGACTCAGGCCCAAGTTCTGCAAGGGAAAAAGAAAGAAGGATGTGAGCTGGGGAGGACTGGAGAAGAGGGTCCAGGAAGGCTCTTAGAGCCAGGTAGGGCCATTCACTCACCTTCTTAAGCCTCCGCTCCCGTGAGGCCTGGGAGTCCGTCTCAGAGTAAGGGGGAGGCGCTGGAGGGTAGTAGGCTTCCTCTTCTTCCTCCCTGTAAGGTCTCCTCCTCTCCGCTGGCCCCTTTTTCCTCAAGGCCTCTTCTAGTAGCTGCCCATCATATTGGGGGTCCCCAGACCTGGAGCCATCATCTGGAGGGTCCCGGGAGGGGTGGTAGCGGGCCCTAGGGTCAGCATGAGGGCGGCCTCTAGACCTGAAGTCATCATAGTAGGGATCCCGGGAGTGTGGGAAGTGCCTTGAGTCGTCTTGGTCTTGGTCGTAGAGGTCATCACGGCTGCGGCTTCGGGGGGGTGCACGGGCCCGGCCTCTCCTCCCACTACTTGGGGGAGACCTCCCTGATTCAGTGGAGCCGGGCCGGGCGAGGTCATCTAGAGCGTCCACAGAACGGGCTCGGGGCCGCCCGGCCCCCCAGCCACTCCCTGGCCGGTCCAGGGGGGGCTCTTGTTCCCACCTCCTCGAACTCCGGGGGGAGTGGTGACCCCATTCCTCATCCCGGATCGGGGTGAGGGCAGGGCCCCGGGAAGGCCGGGATCTCCAGTCGTCCTCATGGAGGGAGGTGACTTCACTCATGGCTATGGGAAGGAAGGTGTCACTGGTGGGAGGAGGTCAGGAGCCCTGTGGTCCAGCAATGTCACCCACTTGGCTCATACTCTCAAGGGGGTCCTAGGCTTTTCATCTGTTTAGTGATGATCATACACTTCACTGTGGCCATGGTAGGGAATGAGGGATTGTGTCCAGGATTTGGAGCAGGTATCAGGGAGTCATGTTTCCCCCAACCCCTGCAAGAATCCCTCAGACCCCAAGGCTCCTCACCTCGCTCTACACGGCCATTTGGGGGACCAGGTCGAGAAGAGTCAAAGTTGGCCAGCTCCTTCTCCATGTAGTACAGAACCCGCATGGAGTCGTCCTGCTGGTTGGCCTGAATCCTATAGCCACTACGGATTTCTAGGGACAGGAGTTGGAGGTGATCAGTTCGGGAGGTTGGATGCTGACCCAGCCCCCTCCCCTATAGGCATGTCCAACCTCATAAGGATTGGTTCTCACCAGAGGTCACGCTGCTGTCTGTGTCACGAAGCAGGGGTACCTGGGAGCTGTGGCCACCAACTGGGGGAGACTGGCTGTCAGGAGCAAAACCCTGCATTCCCAGCCCCCTCTCCTCTGCCCCCAATCCCTCCTTCCAGCCTCAGACCCCTTAATGGCCAAATACCCAGCCTACCCCCTGCCCCAGCTGCTCCTGGCTCCCCCCGACCTCACCTGAGCTATTCCTGTCGAAGTCTCCAGAGTACCCGTTGTACAGAGGGCCCATGGGAATCATGGCTGGGGGCAGCGGGGTCTTGGCAGGGGAGAGGTGGGCATAGGTGCTGGGGGCGTAGATGCTTGGGACGCCTGAGGTGGCAGCTTTGCCTGCAGTATACACTGGGGAGGACACACATAGCATGAGAAGGCCCCCAGTGGCCACATGTCTTCTTCCCACCCCACCTCCCCCCGTCCCCACACCCACCCCAGGCTGAGGAGCTTCCCTAGGTGCTTGGTTGGTTTCTGCAGGGTCCCTGAGGTTAGAGGACATCAGCTTCATTGAGTCCACACCTCCTGTGCCACTCCTCACAGAAGTTTCAGGATGGGGGCTGCATATTGGCAGCCGGCGGCCCCGATCTGGTAGGCCAGTATGTTTTAGACAGTTGACAAGGTTTTACATCAAACTGTCCTGCCAGCTTATCACAAGATGCGGCCACCCTGGACCTGCATTCCTACAAAGCAACAGGGGCAGAGGCGCCCTATAGATAAAGCCCACAAGCTGGAAAACAAGTATTCCCTTTGGCAACTGAACCCTTGCTCTAGAAAAATGGATCATCTTGCGGGAAGAATCCCATGCCTGCTCCCCTCTCACGCCTGCTTGGTCCTCCCCACAGGGTCTTGCAGACCCAAATGTGATGGGACTCAGTCTGAGGCAGGATCGTGGGAGCCTCAGCGTTCGCTTGCCTCAGCCAAGCAGCAAAGCGTCTCCTCTAGTGTTTCCCACTTGGGGGCCGCACCCATCCCACCCCCGCCTGGTTCTAGGCTTGACAGCTCAAGGGCAAATCCTCCTCCTCTCCCTGCCACCTTCCTCCCCAGGCAAGAGGTTGGGTTCTGGTGGCTGCTTTGAGGCAAAAGTCATGGGCCTGGGCCTGGGCAAGTCACCTCCTCCCCGGGACTCCCAACAGGAAGATGGAGTGGGGAGATGGGCTCAGAAAGCTCCCTTCACCTCTGATTCAGTTGGGAAGCAGAAGCCTCAGTGCTCAGCCCCACCCCACCCAGCCCTGAAGAAGCCCTTCAGCAGCTCAGCTGATGTGCCCTTTTATAATTAACTGTAGGAGATGCTGCTCCAGGACAGCTCAGCACGACTGTAGCTGTGACAGAAACAACAGGGCATCCGGCAGGGAGTTAATAGAACCTCGGTTTGGGGTAACAGGGTCTCAGGATGAAGGAAATGGGGCCCTGGGATTGGCATTTGCAGTCCTGGTCCCAGCCTTAATTAGTGGGGTAACTGTGAACTTGTTTGCAGCCCTTGGGGATTCCACCCGACCTGTGAAATGACCAACACCCACTGCCCGAGCAATAAGCAAGAAGCTCTCACTAAAAATGATGAGAGGGAGAGGGGATGGGCAGCACAGGCCTCCAGAGAGCAGTGGATTTCTTTTTGCAGGGCCGCAATGAAGCAGGTTGCCCACTGCTGAGTTCAGTGACCGTAACGTTAGCCAGCATGGACTGAGATGTGGCCCCGTGCTGGGCCTGCATACACAGTGCTCCCTTGATGCTCACGACGCCCCCGTGACGGCGGGACCTTGCAGAGAAGGAAACCAGCGGCTCGTCTGAGGTCACATGGTGTGAGTGGCAGGGCTCTGATTTACCAACGCTGACAGCAGCAATGCACAACAGCTAGTGGGCGGGGAGCACTCTACATAGGTCAAGCCCTGCAGTTAATGCGGGACACACCAGTTCACCGGATCCCAACTCACCCTGTACAGCGGGCTCTACCATGGCCCCATTTTACGGAGAAGGAAACTGGGGTTGAGAGGGGAGGTCATTCACTGGGCTTCCCAACAGGTAAGGTGTCCAGCCAGGCCTCAAACCTCCACCTGCCCAACCTTGCAACGAATGCCTATGATTTTACCTGGACCATATTACACTGGAGTTACGGCACGTGGGAACCTTAAAATATAAGGATGCCAACACACAGCCATCTGAGCTACATGGGTAATTCTTTCCACCACCTTGGCCTAGAAATCAGCAGGTGCCAGGAGAGGGGCAGGTCTGTACCTCTTTTGGTCTCCCATACTCTAGGTGCTCCTAACACGTAAAGTTATTTATTTCTATCTACCAACATCATCTGTTCAGCAACTAAAGATATGGTGAACTTGACAATGATGAAGGAAAAGGTGAAGTGTCCTCACTAAGAACTAGTAGGGAAGTAAGCTTTCACGGCCCACTTTCAATACAAGGAACAAGAGAGCAGATATGTCTGAATATAAGAAAGTAGCCAGTGTAAACTTCCACGTCAGAGTTGATGAAAATAGTCACGTGAACTTCCCAACAACTGAGTGCAGAGGTGCTGGTTCACCCAGATGCTCTCTGGAAGGCAACCAGGGAACCAGCAGTGCTGAGGTCCCTGAGGAAGGGGAACGGGGCAGCTGGAGGAGGGAGACTCTCTCTTCCTTTCCACCCCCGTTTTGTTTGCTGCTTCTCCCTCCATCTCTGGGCCCACGTCTAATCCCAGGCCTGCACGTACCCACTCTGAGGCACTGGATGTGTCCTTAAATGGCATCCGTGGGAAATCCGGAGTGCTTGTGTGGATGTGGGTTGTTAAAAAGATGCTTAAATTTGCTGGGGCTGTAAACCTTGTTTGGTTTCTCACTTTTTTTCACTTAGATTTTGTTTTTATTTTTTTATTTTTTTTTTGGCCACCCCACGTGTCATGTGGGATCTTAGTTCCCCAACCAGGGATCAAATATGTGCCCCGGCAGTGGAAGCGTGGAGTCTTAACCGCTGGACCACCAGGGAAGTCCCCAAGATTTTGTTTTTAAAGGGAGTTTTACTTTCCGGTGAATAATGTTTTGTACTATTTGAATTTTTTTTTTTTTTTTACCATGTGCATAAATTATACTTTCAAAAGGAAAAACTCAGAATAAATGAAAAGTAAAAAATAAGTGAAGAGCTGAAGTATGTAAATGATAATCTAAAACAGCAGGTCCTCCTTGGCCCACTTTCTCCCAAATTGCTCCCCTCAAAACCTCCAGACCGGGACTTCCCTGGTGGTCCAGTGGTTAAGACTTTGCCTTCCAACGCAGGGAGTGCGGGTCGGGGAGCCGAGAACCCACATGCCTCAGGGCCAAAAACCTCCAGACCGGTAAGTGGCACCGTCCTGGGAGGCAGGCAGACAGCCACGTCCTCTCCTTGGACTCAGGAGGGAGGCCGAGTGGGGGAGGACAGGTGAGGGGTGAGGGGCACTTACGGGCCTCTGGGCAGCAGCACTTTTCGGGGCAGCAGGGGCACCTGACGTAACAGCAGCAGGTGTGGGGGCAGCACTGACACCAGCAGATGCCCAGCAGGAGGAAGACGAGGAAGGCAGCCAGGCAGACCACGACCACGAACAGCCAGTCTGCAGAGAGACAAGAGCCGGCCCTGAGCTGGGAGGCCGGGGAGGGGACAGGGATGCGGGCGCCGGGGGCAGTGCGGAGTGAGGGTGGGGCAGGGGCCGTCTGCAGAGCTCTCCGGGAAGCTGCAGCCCTCGCTGGAGTCTCCACACCAGGGGCTGGGGCGCAGCTGCAGAGGGGCGCCCGCTCCTCTACAACCCAGGCCGGCCCCAAAGTTAGGGAACTCGCCCCAGGCTCATCTGGACAAGGCAGTGAACGCAAGGCGACCCGGCCAGAGCAAGATAGGCTGTAGCCTTGAGAGCGGACAGAGAGCCAGCTGCCCAGATCCCGACCCCCAGAAGAGCACTGCAGGCACCAGTCACAGGAGCCCCCTGCCTACACCCCAGGCCCCTCGTCAGCCAGCCCAGCCCACCCCACGGCCCAGAGCCACGTCACTAGATGCCCCGGAGTCGGAGTCAGGCGGCGTTATTAGTGGGGTCTGAGCGAGCGGCGTTTAG
>NW_021145890.1:4333-50000 GCF_002837175.3 Physeter macrocephalus | reverse complement strand
GGTCTAGCTACTCACGAGGCTTTAAAGATACCGGTCAGTGAGAATGCTTTTCATCTTTCTGGCTGCACTCTAATTCCTTTTGCAGTACTGGCATGGAGATGTTGGTGTAAACTCAGTCCTTCGCTTGGGGAGGGGTTTTTTTTTAAGTCAGGTTTAGGGGTCCGCTTCTGTGAATTTTGGCAAATGTGTACTTTTATGAACCACCACCACAATTACTGCGTAGGACAGCACCCTAGTCGCCCAGATTCTTCTGTGCCTCTTTTAGAGTCAGCCCCTTCCCTACCTCCAAGCTCTTGGTGACCACTGATCTGTCTTTCTCTTCCAGTTTTGCATTTTCCAGGGTATCACATAAACGGATCATACAGCCCCCCTGAGTCTGGCTTCTTTCCGTCAGTGTAATGCGTTTGAAACTCAGCCGTCGTTGAAAGTACCTGTAGTTCCTCCCTTTTTAGTGCTGAGTAGAGTTTCTTTGTATGGATGTACCACAGTGGGGTGAGGTTTGTGCTGTACTTTATCTCAGAATCCCCAACATCCAGGCCCCCGGGCTGTTTAAAGCTGCACACGGCCTCGCACCCAGTGCTGCCTGATACCCTGATTGGTTTGATAGGGAGGCCGGGCAGGTGCACTTTGATCCCTGCCAAGAATGGTCACGTCAGTGCTCTGCCGTTTCTGCTTCAAACCCACCCTCCTTCTGAGTGCGAGGGGTCTTCCTTGAAGGAGGCGGGGTTAGTACTAAGTTGGCAAAGCTGACCGTTTTCTGGTCCTGTGTCCCAAAGGGAAAAAGGATTTGAGAGTTGCTGGAAACAAGCTCACACAGAGGATGCCAGCCCCCTGTTGACGGAGGCTGCACCTGCGCTGAGGGACAGGTGTAAGCACTTCAGTAACCCAGGCATCTCGCCCCCTTTGTGCTCTGAGTTGTAGGTGCTCTTCTAGTATTTCCTTATGTTGTTATTTCATCCCTCTGTGATGTGCTTTCTCCTACTTGTACGCTCTGGGAAGGTAAGAACAATACCTCAGATCCTCCTCCAGCCTTGGTTGGATCTGGGATTGGTTGATTGATTACATGCTGTAATGCAGATGTGCAGAGTGATCCAGCCTACCCTCCCCCTCCCCCCAAGAATGCTGTCGTCACAGCTGCGGACGGGGTGGGGGAGGGAGAGGGGCTTAGCAATCACTAGCCCACCTTGTCATGTTCTTCTGGCGAAAACTGAGGCCAGAGAGGGACACGAACTTGCCCAGAGTCACACGCCAGTTCATCAGAGGGGCCGGGACATGGCGGAAGGTTCTGCTTCCCCACTTCCCCCACCCGCAGTCCACTGCCCCCCCACAGCTCATCTCCACGCTGTAAATTCGAAAAGTCAGAAGGAAGAGGGCAGCGTGCTGGGCTTCCTTGAGGCAGGTGGCTCTTTTAAAGCTGGGGCTTGTTGCCAATCTGACCTCGTTTCCATGGAAGCAGCCAGCGGGGGCAGCTTGTCCTGTCCCCCTGAGGTCTGGTGGAGCCTCAGCCCCTGACAGCTCGCCAGCTTGCTCACTTGGAGGAGGGGACCCAGGAGCCCCGCCAGAGGCTCTTTCCACCTTGCTTTTTGCTGCAGGAGCTCGGCGGCGTGAAGGGAAAGTTAGCGCATCGCTAGCCCCAGCCTGCGCTTTCCCCAGGGCTCGCACGGGGTAGACTTCGTCACCGCTCTGGGGAGACCTCCTTTGGGAGCCCTGCTTAGAGGTGGGCTCCCCCTGTAGACTATATGGCCCTCCCATCATTCCTGGAGAATCTCAAAGACGGAAAAAGAACTATCCCGTACGTTTATTTTGTGCTGCAAGCGAACTCTCAGTGGAATCTAGTTCTTGAAGTTAATTTCATCAAGCTACTGGCTTTTCTTTCTCGCCGAGATTGCCGTTCAGCGGTTGTGGTGTGATAACCCGATCGTGAGAGCAGATTTGCCTTCTCTCCCGTCCGGCAGTTTTAATGTCTTGGCATTCCTGAGCCGGGTCTGCTTCGTCTCATGCTGGGATCACGGCTCAGTAATGAAGCCTTTATTATATTCACTCGTCAACAGATAACATTCTTTGAAGAATCCTGAGTTTTTAATTACCCCGCTTAAGCCTTTGGACACACGGGTTCTAAGGGGCATTTTTGCATTGCTAAATTCCAGAGTTGATTGCAAACCTTAAAAGACTAGAAAATGCTAGGAGCAACTTGTAAAGTCACAGACCCGGGAAAGGTTCCCCCCTTCCTCCCCCTTCCTGCCCCTCCCCTAATCCTGTTTTTCATGCCTTTCGGTCGGTGGTGTAAGTGCACTTTTATCAGACGTGCCAGCACACATTGTTTCCCAGGTCTGTTTTTGCATTAAACGTACCCAACCTCTGTTCCAGTAGGTGGAGAAAGATGCTTCAATCCTAGAAGCACCACTCACCTACCTTTTTAGGGTATTGCAGGTTTAGCTTGAGGGCTGGAGGGCTTCCAGAAAAGTATGACTAAGGGAGAAAAGGGCTACTCCCAGAGCTAACAGGGTGGAGCATTGCAGCCAGGATAGGAAAATTTCCCAGCAGGGAAACCGTCTTGTCTGTAATGCAGACACGCTGGGTCATAGATTTGCTTTCACAGAATAAGTGAAATGGAACAAAGTTTTCTGAGTTCTCATTCCCAAAGGCGCAGTTTCTGCAGGTGTGTCTTTCGGTCCCAACTTTCGTATCCGGTATTCTATCAAACAGTTTGCACTCCGTGCCGTGTCTGCTCCCAACCAAACAGCTGGCCGGCTGAAAAGGGGAGTGCCGCCCGGTCACTCTGCCAGCCACCTGTCTTAGGGCAGAAAGTGAGAAGCATCTCTGCCCCCCTCCACCGGCCACCCCAGGACCCTGCTCTTTCCCTCCCCTGCTGTCGTTTCTCCTCTGCTCGTTAGCAGCTGGCGATGCACCCCTGGCCCTCTGAGAGCCAGCGTGCGGTGTCCACCAGCCGCTGGTCTGTCACTTAACGTCTCTGCAGCTCAGTTCAACCTGGATGGGAATCGGTCCTTCTTACGGTGGCTGTGATTAAATAGTCAAGGCCGCTTCCCTGCTCAATGTCACTTAGCACCCTGTGCACAGGTGTCTGGGGAACATTTGCTTTCCTTCCCGACCTGGTGAATGCTCATATACGGAGTCGCAGGAAAGTGAACAGTTCATCTAACTCTGGGCAAGTTAAGTGATGCTTTCCGACACGCATGTGGCTGAGCTCAGCCGTTCTTGGGGGCATCTTCTGGCCCGGTCTTGGTGTTTTCTCTCCGCTAGGCTCTTTTCAGTATTACGCGTCGCAGGCAGGATGCTAAGTGAGAGCCAGGCTCAGAGATATTGGGGGTGAAGGGAGTAGCGGGGCCAGATGTCGGTGGGAGCAATGTCCTCTAGCAGTTTGAATTTTCGTTCTTTAAAGAAAGGCAGTGATAGGTTTGTGGGCACCTGTTGGCCTTTGGAGGTTCCGAATGTGATTTTGGTCACTGCCGTAAACACAGCGCGCAGTGCCTGCCACACGGGCATTCAATAAATACCATTAAAAGAAATGAATAAGTAACTTGTGAAAATATGGCTAATGCTCTTGCCTTTTACACAGACACCTGATTGCACCTTTTTGTTGATTGTATCTTTGCGCTGTCCTGCAGTGGTGCGTGAAAATCTGCCTGTGTAGAGCACCACCTATAGAGCACACCTTTGCCTTTTCAGAGCGCGGGGGTGGGGCCGCGGGGTGGGGGGGGGAGGGAGTTTCGTTTTTTCCTCATCATTAGGATAATATGGGCTAGTTGGAAAACATTCAATTAATGAAGAAACAGGGTCACCCTAAATTCTGCCATCCCGAGCTAACCACTGTTAGCATTTTGCAAACAGCGTTTCGGACATCTCTGTGCTTACATGCACATCCAGGCTCAGTTCTGCTCAGTGATATTAAAAGGCGCCGACTGTGTGCCAGGGACTCCGGGGTCCTGCCGCTTACGAGCTCTTCTGCGAGCTCGTGTGTTGGGGACGTCTGTCCGGCGGGTCTGCCCTGGCCGGCCCGCACTTTTCACGGCTGTGTAGTGCGCCAGTGCTTGGCCCCCCCCAGGTGCATTTAGCCAGTCTCCTCTTGGTGGAAGTTCAGGTTGCTTGTTATTTTTTATTTATTTATTTATTTATTTATTTATTTATTTATTTATTTATTTAGACCGGGGCGCGAACCCGCGTCCCCTGCATCGGCAGGCGGACTCTCAACCACTGCGCCACCAGGGAAGCACAATTTTTAAATAAACCGTGTCTAAATCACACAACGTGAGCCACCCACGGGTACTTGCCAAAACCTCCATTAGTGCCGTGACTCAGGAAAGAATGCTTGCTTTTCCTTCGGTTACTGGGCTCGGCCATTCCCAGGTGTGAGTGACCCAGGCCCAGAGAGCAAGTAATTGACTGTCAGAGGCATGGGAGGGGGCCCTGTCCCCGCAGGGAGGGATGGCCCCAGCCCCTCCCGGTGGCTCTTTCCAGAAAGGGGGCAGTAGGCAGTGGGGCTGGCCGTGTGAGAGGGGCCTCCGTGTTAGAGCGGGAGGGGCCCTCGGAGCCTGCCGGTCTGCAGCTCCCGCGGCCCCAGAATGGTGGGAAACGCCTCCTTTTCCCGAGGAGGGTGTTGATCGGTGATGGGATGGCATTAGCCGTAAGTGATGCACCCCAGCCATCTTAGTGGTAGCAGTTACCTAAACCCACCCGCTGGGAGCTGGGGAAGGAGGCGGGAAGACACTTGGTGTTGCAGTCCAGCTCACTGGCCCAGGGCCCCAGGGAGATGGGTGCTCTGGGCAGATGGACCCATGGCAGCCGAGGAGAGTGACCGTCACTGTTAGGAGCTCTCTGTTCTGCCCAGACTCTCCTCTGCTTTCCAGTGGTGGCCACTGAACCCGCAGTTGAGCCCAGTGTCCTGGTCCACCCCTCTTCCTCCACAGGTGAGGGGAATGGGGGGCTGCTCGCGGGTGTGCTTCAGTGAGTTATTAAATCGAGCCCTGCAGCTGGGCCAGAGTCTTCCCACTGAGCGAGCGTGGTGTGTGCGCATCTCTGCCTCATCGTCATCTGCCTCCATGTGTCTGTCTGTCGGTGATTCTGCTTTTGTTTTTAATAAAACCCCGTGCCTGTGGGTTGGTGCTCTGACTCTTCCAGGGTCCCATCGGCCTCCAGCGGACACCCCGGTCTCCCCGGAGAGCAGGCGGCTGTGGCCAGGTTGCTCCTGGGAGAGCCGGAGCCCCCCACGCTCGTGCCTGCCAGCTGCAAGATGAGGGGGCCTCTTTTCTGGAGCGAGGCACTGCAGGCTGGCCTGGCGAAGAGCATGTGGGTCAAGGTCAGCCCCGCTCCTTCCGTTACCCAGAGTTAAAGCCGAACGCCGCGTGGGTGCAGAAAGCAGCGCACTTTTCCAAAGTGCTGTCACTCCTGGGTGCCGTCCCCACCCCCGAGCCAGCTTTGGAACTTCCCATTCAGCTCACAGTCGCCCGTACCGAGCCCTGGGGCAGGCGCTGGGTGTGTGCCAGGAAGGGGGTCGGCATGGGCCGTCCCGAGCATGCGGGGCAGAGCCACCCAAGGACTTGGACCACAGCCCGCTCCAGCCCAAGCCAGGCCCCAGTTCTGAGGGTTTAGCTCCAGGATCTGTTTGCTTTCGACACGTCCACTATCATTGAGATACAAAGCATAGCACGGCTGAAGCTAGTCAATGGAATTTAGAGTTCATGCCAGGAAAATAGAATACATCAAAACAGTCATTAATAATTTGCTTTAAATTGTGAGTAAATTCCCTCTCTGTTTGTTGCATTTTGTAAATTATATCCAGGAGTTAATTTATTGCTATTTAAAATTGCACAAGAACTCATGGGAACTGTGTCTTTCATGAGTGCCCTCTCTGTGCCGGCCGCTGTGCTCGGGGCTGGGGTACCAGGGACAGTCCTGCCCTCGCGGAGCTGATGTTCTGCCTGCGAGTGGGGTCTCCTGGGAGCATCCTGAGAGCCTGATTCTGGCTGGGGCTGGGGGTACCGAGGGGAGGAACTGGACAGTGGAAGAAACGGGTAGAATCCACATGATTCTGAACCCCTGGGCTGCGGGCCTGAAAGAGGAGCTGCAGGGGCTGGCCTGGGCCAGGCTCAGGTAGGTCGGCGTGTCTGTGGTCCTGACCCGCTGTGCACAGGAGCACCGTTCTGACTCTGGAGGTCACGTCTGGGGCATGTGTCTTCTTTGCCTCCTTCCCTTGGGTCTGGGTGACAGTGTTGGCTCTGTCCCCCGAGGCTGGGAACACCAGAGGTGAAAGGAGTGGCTTTCGGAGTCAAGCTGAGGCATTTGCTTTCACAAAGAATGAGCTCTAGATCTTTCCGCACTGGGCCAGAGGGCTGGGACTTGGAGGGAGGCAAGCTAGAGTTGGGGGTTTGGAAGGGGATGGCAAGGGAGGCCCCAGATGAAGCCAGTGGTTGGGGACCGGGGAGGGGCTGGCCTTTTCTAACGTGAGACATAGACCCGAGAGCAGTGGTGAAGTGGCCGGCGAGTCGGGGCTGCTTAGGAAGAGGAGGGCTTCAGGAGGGTTGGCGGTGGGGGCCAACGCTGCAGAGCGAATGTTAGATTTGGAGTTTTGAGGCGGGTGGGGAGTGGGCCAGGCTGTAATGCAAAGGGGCAGGAGAAAGGAAGGGTCTCGTTTGCTGAGCCCCAAAGCCAAGGGCGTTGCCGGGCCCATCGCACGCATCCCCTGTGGTCATCCGAGGCGGGCCTTGGAGTCTTAGCTGTGCAGAGAGAGCTTGCCCCGGGCCTTCAGCTGGAGTCCAGACTGGTTCCGCTAACCCTAGGCTGCGGCCAGGGGCAAGCTGGGGCGCGTGTCACGTCAGCCCGAAGAGGCAGCGCTCCTGGACCAGTCTCCCTGCGGCCTCGGCGGAGAGCAGAAGATGCAGAGCCAAGGCAAGCACGAAAGTGTCAGCTCATCGATGGTCCCTGTTTGCAGCCGGTGGAGGGGGGACGGGACGAACGGTGCCGGTGGGGTGAGGAGGATGGAAGCAGGTCTCAAGACCAAGGACTCGATGACCAGCCTTTATTTCAGATGCTTTGGGGACAGACCTAAACGTGACTAACTTCACTCCAAAATGATCTCACTCTCCCGGGAATGACCCCGAGCTTGAACGTTTTCCCTGCAAATCCATTAGTTAGTGCTGTGCCTGAGTCCACCCGTTTCCTGAAGAAAGGAGCTGATCAGTGTGGGATGTGCTGATGGACCCGATAGGCAGTGAGTGCCTCAGGCGGAGGCAGGGAAAGAAAGAATCCAATCTTGAATTTGAAAGGACACAGTAAGATCTCTAAAATTGAAAGAAAGATTTATTATTATTTTTTTAAGTCTACAGTGAAATAACTGTCTCAGTCTGCGAATAGAGCTAATTTGGGAAGAATCCCATATTTTGATTTCTGGAATTTTTTTTAAAGGCAACTTTTCAAGCCTTAAATTAAATATCTTTGGACGTAGGCTAAGATGACTGACTTAGCCATTCCATCAACAACACGGAAAGAGTGAAGACGGATTTGGGGTTAGCGAGGACACCCTCACAAGGTTTGGCCTCTGCAGATTTTTGACCCCTAGCAGGAGAATGTCTGTATTTTCTTAGGGCCGCTGCTCAAGATATTAATTGGGAATAACGTCTGTTGCACCAGATCTCTAGCCAAAACATTCACATTTTGCCTCATCTGTAGAGAGACCTGAGCAGAGTTTTATCTCTGCGTCTCTTTGCTAAGTGTTCCCGCTCCGTTAGCAGAGCTATAATTAACTCACAGGACGCCAGGCAGCCAGATTCGGCCAGGCGCCAAGAAATCAGCCCCAATTACTATATTCACATTGTCAGTAATGCCCACTTCACAGCTTCTGCTAATTTGAAATGGCAAGTTCCAACTTTCCATAGTAAAATTACCATTTTTGTACTGTTCTATTACATGGTGATATTTGTCCATTATTTTGGCAATGTAAACTTGGTATTATAACGACAATTAGTTGCCAAGCAGTTTCTGAGATGATTTGCAATTACGTCTCTTAAATGCAAAACTCCTGTCCGCCCTGATGGAGTGAGCAGTGCCTTCCCTCTGTGCCCTAGATTCACTGTAGGGATCAGCTTCTCGTAGGAGACCGAAATGCCCTGGGATTGTGTAATAAAGGTGAGTGTTTAAGATAAGGAGCAGCCTGCGAAGGTTGCCCGTTCTGTAGATTTTCGGCGTCCGCGTTGTCCGATCTCCCAGTGAGAGCAGGGAGTGGCCCCACCCCTCTGTCTCCCCGGGGTCCCTTGGGGCTGGTGCTCTGGTTGCTTTGCCAGCCAGCCCAACCACCGAGGGTCTGGTCTGTGCCCCAGACGGGCAGTCACAGCTCCTCCTCCAACCTCCAGTCTGTGCGGTGGCAGTGGCAGTTGGTTTTCCTGCTGGCACACAGCGAGGTCCCCAGCGTTCCAGAGAAGCTTGTCCCCGGGGGATTGGGCCGGCTGGCCTGGTTGGGTTGTACATTTTGCTCTTTTCAGCAGAGAAACTTCAGGAGGCATGATCTAGGCCAGTGTGCCACTCAAAGTGTGTCAGAGTGCGGCCCGAGGACCGGGAAACGGCCATTATTGGCCTGCAACTAGATAAGCACAGGGGTCCAGAGCAGGCATTGAGAAACGTTTGCAGCCTCTCAGTATTGCAGTGACAGCCACGGGGCATGTTTATGGTATTTTATAAAAATACCAGTCCACAGCAGATTGGAAATTTAGAAATCTGTGGTGCGTCCTTCCCTACAGATGGTTTGAGAGGCATTGATCATTAATTCAGCCCCCAAGCCCTGACTGAGTTGCATGGTAATGGTTTATTTTGGATAAGACAGACTATTTGCTTTTTCTGCTAGGCCGGGGACCGCAGGGCACAGTCACTGAGGGCAGGGGCTTCTGAAAGGAGAAGGCAGGCGTCCTCAGGTGCAGACAGGGACCCTTGGAGGGGACCGATGACCCTCAGGGGCTGGCAGCCGAGGTGCGGGCCTGTCCGGGGGTGCTGGTGTCCCCCGTGCGTGTCCAGCAGGACCCGGCTTCTCTCTCGAGCCCCAGACCTTTCCTTTCACGTGCTGGCTGGGCATCTGGAGCCCACCTGCCTGCTTTCAGAATTCCCAGACCCGAATGGGGAGGATGGGGAGCAGCAGCCCAGAGACGGGGGCCCGGATTCCTCCCTCCCCCTCAGCTAGTCAGTCACCAGTTCCTGAGTGGAGCTCCTGACCGGCTCTCACATCTGCTGCCTCCTCTGTGCCCACTGCCCTGCGCCGGGGTCGGCACGCCGCGTCCAGCCCACCGCCTGTGTTTGCGTGCCCCACGAGCCAAGAATGGTGTCTACGTTTTTTAATGGTTAAAAGAAAACAAGAGTAGGTTATGATATATGAAAACTAAGAAATTTAAATTTCTCGGGACTTCCCTGGTGGCGCAGTGCTTGAGAATCCGCCTGCCGATGCAGGGGACACGGGTTCGAGCCCTGGTCCGGGAAGATCCCACGTGCCGCGGAGCAACTTAAGCCTGTGCACCACAACTACTGAGCCTGCGCTCTAGAGCCCGTGAGCCACAACTACTGAGCCCGAGTGCTACGACTGCTGAAGCCTGTGCGCCTAGAGCCCGTGCTCTGCAACAAGAGAAGCCACCGCGATGAGAAGCCCGCGCACCGCAACGAAGAGTAGCCCCTGCTTGCCGCAATGAGAGAAAGCCCGCGCGCAGCAACGAAGACCCAATGCAGCCATAAATAAATAAATAATCAATCAATTAATTTAAAAAAGAAATTTAAATTTCTGTGTTCATAAAGTTTTTTTTTTTTTAATTGTGATAAAAGATACCTAACATAAAATTTACCGTTTTAACCATTTTGAGCGTACAGTCTGGGGGTGTTAAGAACATTCAGGTGGTTGTGCAACCATCGCCACCATCCATCATCCCAGACTGAGACTCTGTAAATAAAGTTTTATTGGAATGCGGCCATACTCGCTTGTTTGCCTGTTGTCTCTGCCTGCTTTTGTGCTGCCAGGGCAGAGTTGAGTAGTTGCAACAGAGACATCATGGCCTGCAAAGCCAGAAATATTTACTCTCTGGCCCTTTCCAGAAGAAGTTTGCTGACCCCTGCCCTAGTGCATATTCTTGTCATGTCCTGTGTAGTTACCGTAGCAACCATCTAACTGGTCTCCTGACCTCCGCTTTCATTCCTTTCCAGTCTGTCTGCCCTCGGGCGATTTTCCTAAGAGACCAGTCTATCGATGAACCTCCGTTAAAATCCTGTAGTGGCATCTCACAGACTTATGTTGTGTTGCTGGGAACACCCAGAAAAGTAAGTCATTAAAGGCTCTGAAAAGTCCTGCAGAAAAGAAACCTGCCGAGCGTTGATTAATCCAGTATCATCCAAAATGAACTGGCGCAAAACTGTCATTGTTTTTTCCTAATCACCTAGAACAACCAACAGCAGGGGTTGGCAAACTTGCACTGTGAAGGGCCAGATGCTAAAATACCATAGGCTTTGTGGGCAGCCCGGTCTCTTTGCGACTACTCAACTCTCCTGGGAAGTCGCCATAGATAATACGTGAATTGATGGCCACGGTCCAGCAATATTTCATGTAGAAGAGTAAAAGAGGCCGTGGGCTAGATCGGGTATGCTGAGCCCTGCCCTTACACAGCAGTGGTCCTCAGTGTGGCCCCAGACCCGCAGCATCATGTCACCTGCGCCCGCTCCAGACCTGATGAACTGGGAGCTCTGGGGGTGGCCCCACATTCTGCATCTTAACCAGCCCTACCTGCCGGCTAAGGTGTGAGACACCCCTGATGCAGAAGCACAGAACACACTTCAGGAGCACCCCAGGAACAAAGCCAACGTTAGCAGGGATGGAAGGCCCTTCGAGAGCTGGTCTCTGTCCAATATCCCTCCCTCGCTAGCACATTCTGTGCTCCAGGTGAACTACCTGTAGGTTCTGGAACGTGGCATCCTTTCCCCCAACCCATGCGTCTGCGCGGGAACCTTTCTGTTTGGAGCAGCTCCCTGCTCTTGCTGCCGCCGGCCTCGTCCCAAACTTCTAGTCATTCATGACTCAGCCCAGGTGTTCCCTGTCTTGGAAGCATGTTTGGTCCCAGCCCCACCACTGCCCCACCTGCAGGGTTTTCCTCCTCTGCGCTTCTGTACCTGCCCGTGCTTCTCATGTGTGTCATGATGCAGTTAATGGCTTGGATGGGGACTCCTCAGATGGGGCCGTTTTACTCTTCTCTGTATTCCCAGCACACAGTGGGCACCCTGAAATATTTGTTGAGTTTGCTCAATGAGCAAAGGAACCCTACGCTTGGGGCGTGGCTCTTGGTGTCTGTGGAGGCGCCTGGTCCCCGGGTGTGAGGACAGGGAAGTCGAGTCCCCACTGGGAGTTCCTGGCTCGCCCGGGTTCTGGAGAGGCTCACGGTGGGAGGCTCTGGGTCATTTCCTCCTCTCCCCGCCTCTGACTCACTGATTGATTGATGTTTGGAAATTGTGACTCACCTCGTTACAGAAGAAAAAGGAAATTTTACTCTGCTCTCCCTCCCTCCCTTTCGTAAAAGCAATAAATAAAAGCGGCTGACATTCTGCTTGGTGCAGTAAGAAGCGTTTAAATGCATTTCTGGTTTTCATAATTGGTAGCTTCTTGTAGAAAGGTGCTTATTAGAAGAAAAAAACCTTTCTTGTGTATCTGTTTTCAGCCTTCTTGTCTGTAAAAACCATAAAGTGAGCTGGTGTGGGAATTGCACACACCCCTCCCCCCCTTAGAAAGATATTTGTGGCAGTTCACGTTTTAGCAGTGGATAGCTAAGCTACTTCTCTTTTGGTAAGAAATGTGAGGTGTACCCTCTCCGCCTTCAGAGTTTGAAAATGAATCCACCGGGGTGGTGAGTAATGATGTCTTAAGCTGGTTTATTAAACGTGAAGGAATAAGATGTTCTAGGTTGACATCATGTACCAAATATAGATAAAGCCTGGATCAGCCGGAGTCGAGGCCCGGGGCTCAGGCCAGTGCCAGAACACAGTTGAACCTGATGATGCCTGTTTTGTCTCATGACACTGACGATTGAAGTGGATGTGTGGCCTTGACTTTTTTAAGAGTCTCCTCCTGGAAAATACAAAAAAAAAAAAAAGGCGTTAGTTCACTTATCACTGTAATATTGGAATTAAAGCTTGGCGTCTCTCGTTGGCCTTTTATTCTCTTCATGTTCAGCACGTCCTAAATGCGTTAGGCTCTTGGTTCTGGAAAACTTACCAGTGAAATCAACATCTTTTCAGAATATGACTCTAAGTAAGGGCTCAACAAATGTTAGTTGTAATTTTTTTTTTTTTTTTTTTTTTTTTCGTTATGCGGGCCTCTCACTGTTGTGGCCCCTCCCGTTGCGGAGCACAGGCTCCGGACGCGCAGGCTCAGCGGCCATGGCTCACGGGCCCAGGCGCTCCGCGGCATGTGGGATCTTCCCGGACCGGGGCACGAACCCGCGCCCCCTGCATCGGCAGGCGGATTCTCAACCACTGCGCCACCGGGGAAGCCCCTAGTTGTAATTATTTTATCACTGCCATCCTTCTTATCTGCCAGGCATAATGCCTGGCGTCTAGGTAGGTACCTCGCCGTCTTATTTAATTTCACGTGCAAAACGGCCTTGCAAGGCAGGTGCCCTGCTTTCCCCTAGAGAGAGGAGGCTGAGGCTTAGAGGGACAGGGACTTCCAGAATCACTTGCTTCCAGCTGCACAGCATCCGCAGGTGAAGCCAGGATGCACACCTGGGCCCGTGTGCCGCGCTCTCTGCTGGGCAGGACCCAGCTCCACGGCGCTCTGGTTTCCCTGGTGCTGATGCCAGGAGTCTCACCAAGGAAAAAAGGGATCACAGATGAGTATTTTAACCGGGGAGCTGTTTAAGTGCAGGATCCTGGAAAGGAGAAGACAACGTGGGATCCACTTTGTCTCTTCTCCCTGCTGGGTCCCCTGCTCCCGGCTGTGCTGCCACCGGGAAGGGGTGAAGGAAGAGGAGCCTCTCACTTGTCAGTAATGAAGGCAGTAAACCCCTGCTGCTTGCCCGCCCCGTGCTGAGCCCTTTACATTCCTTCTCTTCCTTAGTCTTGACAGCTCCCTGTGAGGCGGGCATAGTTTCCTGACTGTTTCACAGGTGAGGAAACCGAGAGACTCACCCAAGCCCCTGAGCTGGTGATCGGTAGAGCTGGGCCTCCCTCCGCCGTCCCCAGCAGCCGGCTCGGCCCGGGACTGCAGCTCACGTGTCCCAGGCTGCAGCCAACTGCCGGCCCCGTCACCAGGCACCCCGGCCCCAGGGCTCAGAGCTGGGTTGGCCTGGGAAGGGGCCGAGGAGCCGGACCCCCTAAGGGCAGTCACGTGAGGGGGCAGCAGAGGTTGCGGGCCCAGGCTGGGACCTGGGATTTGAAGCTGCCCACGGGGGGCCAGCGTGCGACAGAGCTGAGGGTCACGAGCTACCCTCCACCCTAAAGCAGCCGGGACTTTGCCAAGCAAGCCTTGTTTCTAGAAGTCAGAAAGGAAAGCGAGGGCGTCTCCCCGCACCTCACAGGAGGGATGCTGCGCACACAGCCACGTCCGACAGGGGCATCTCAGGGCCCCCGTTACACCGCGCGCTCGACCGTGCCAGGCTTAGGTCATTTCCATTTCTGGGTTGGGAATGGCCTTTTGCAGATACCGGTTATATTTGTCACCAGCTAACTTACCAGCCTACAGCACCAGATACACAAAATTGTAACCTGACTCATCAAAGAATAGATAGTTCATGACTTGATGGTAAAGTAGATCAGCTTTAAGAAATCAAATGGATTGTGGAATCCAGCTTTTCCCCCAGAAAACTTTGTGAAATGGTCTAATAGGAATGTTAGTCCAGACCTTTCTGGAAACAGTGACCTTAAACATACTCCATTGACTCAACAATCCGGTTTTCTTTTCCCCCCTCAGGGAAAAAAATTAGAAATGTGGTCAAAGCTTTATGAGCAAGAATGCTCACTATAGAGTTATTTATAATACTAAAAAATGGGAGCAGCCTGATGTCCAATAGACGGGAATTGTTAGTTTATGTGAAATTCATTCAATGAAAGGATTATGTAACTGATATTCTTCTCCAAGAATATTTAATAACATGGAAAATGATCATGATATAAGCTAAGGTAAGATACTATATCACCCTAGTTTTATGAAAGAAAAACAAACCAAAAAAATAAACGACATGAATACATACACATTCAGCATAATATATAAAAATACCTATTATGTGTACAGAAGGCCTCGTGTACGTAGGTACGTAGAAGAAAGACTAGAAGAAGATAAATCAGAGTCTTAGCAGGGATTATTTCTGGACGGTGTGAGATTGATTTTTTAAAAACAAAATTTCTTTGTCATGCCGTTCTACAGTCTCCAAATTTTCTGTAGTGAGAATGTTACTACTCTTTAATTTGAGCACAATAACTAAGAAAATGTTCAACTTTTTGCAAAAGAGAAAAGAATCTTTTTGGAAGGCTCTGGTATGTAGTAATCCATCCACCAGGCATCTTTAAGTGGGAAACAGAGGTTAAGACCGGAATCTCAGCCTGCCATTTACTCACTGTGGTCCCTGGGTGAGAGAATCAGCCTCTAAATCTCAGTGTCCCCATCTGTAAAATGGGAGCGTCCACCTCGTAGAGTTGTTGGGGTGATGAAGTGAGACAAGGTACTCCTCGAGCCCCTGGCGGGAACACGCGTCCAGACCATCTGCTGTTATCGCTCCTGCTCTTTGTGGTCGTTGTGGTTGAAGCCCCAGCCGTGTGCCAGACCCCGTGTGAAGTGCGACCAGTGTGAAAGTGGGTAAAAACAGTCCCGCTCCCGGGAGCCTGGGACCTGGCGGTGCGAGGGGGCGCACGGGGCAGAGAAACGCAGCGCTGGAGTCAGGGAGGGCGTGCCTGCCAATGCGGGGGGCTCCGGGGGGGTAGAAACGGGGTGTCATGGGAACCCAGGCGGAACTGAGAGGGGTGAAGGTCGCCCCTGCCAGCCAGCTCAGGGCCGGCCGAGGCCGCAGCCAGAGTCCAGAGCATTGAGGAGACAAACTTGACTCGGTGGGAGGGGCGACCAAAAGGGAGCCTGGGGTGACACTGAGGCGTTCGCTGGGGCATCTATGCTAGAGAGCGTTCTTTTTACGTCAGAAGGAGATGATACCTTTATTTTAAGGAAAACCAGACTCTCTTCCAGAATGTTCACTGCACCTGAGTGTGTGTGTGTGTGTGTGTGTGTGTGTGTGTGTATAACAGGAGAGGGAGTGTGGCTGTGACAGGGGCATTCGCCTGGCGTCACCATTTCTGATTTGCCCCCTTTTTCTGCCCCCCCCCTTTTCTAACTCACCCCGCAGCGCTGTTTGCTATTCCTTGTCACCCCACCCCATCGAAGGAGAATCTCCCTCTGTTCTCCCGAGCACCTGACTTTTCCAGAGCAGAGGGCGCTCCTGCCCGGGGACGGGCGCAGAGGAGGCTGGGTGCCCCGCCCCCCCCCCCCCCCCGCCCCCGGCGCCCCTTAGAGCAGGGAGCAGAAACCGTGGAAGCCCAAGTAAGATCTCTAATTATTTCTGTTGAAACTGATTATACTGAGGGTGGAGCGCATTGCCTTTCATTTCTTTGTGTGCGCGTATTTTTTTTCCCCCTCACAAGAAGTATATTCTTTTCTTTCCTGTTTGTTCCTGCTTGATTCGGGGAGGCTGCTGTTTTCATTGCCTAATTAATGGGGAGACTTTCTGTGGAGGATTTCGTCGTGGATGGATTCTCTGTTTGAACATGGTACAACCTGTGGCCCCTTTAAAACATAGTTACATCCTTGACTCTTTATAGGGCAATAACTTGATTAATTTTGCAGTGCTTTTTGAATACCATTTTTCTTTTTAAAAGAATAGGTTTGGGCTTCCCTGGTGGCGCAGTGGTCGAGAGTCCGCCTGCCGATGCAGGGGACACGGGTTCGTGCCCCGGTCCGGGAGGATCCCACGTGCCGCGGAGCGGCTGGGCCCGTGAGCCATGGCCGCTGAGCCTGCGCGTCCGGAGCCTGTGCTCCGCAGCGGGAGAGGCCACAGCGGTGAGAGGCCCCGCGTACCGAAAAAAAAAAAAAAAAAAAGAATAGGTTTGCTGTTTTAATAAGATTCGAATGCCATCGAGAGACCTTAAATTGGCCCAGTGGCTGTATAATAGCTTGGTCCCTTGAAATGAACTTGAGAGAGCACTTTATGGCTGCCCGGTTGTTGAAGCTGGCCTCGGCTAGACGCCGCTTCCGCCCTGGACCCTGGTCACTAACTGTGTTTACCTTAATGTGCTTGTCAATCGCATCGGCTCACTATCCTTTCAGCTTAGAGTGAGGTTCACTGTGTTTGTCTTGCCCCACTCCAGTTTTCACTAATGAGATTCATTTTGTAAAGGAGAGTTGGAAATTAATTGGATGATTAATTGTGAGATTCTTATTCTTATCAAGGAAAGCTATGGAACTCGTGGCTTCAGATAAAATTCGTAATGAGCCCTTAATACTTTTTTTTTTCTTTTAATTTGTTATTTTTGAGAGCCCCGTCACGTAAAGAGAATTCAGTGCCACAGAAGGACAGGAGATTTTTTTCTCCCTGTGCATTTACTACAACTTTAATTCCATTGTAAGGCAGTGTGTCGTGGTAACAGAGTATGTAGTGTATGAAGATCCATCCCTCCCTCCTGATGTCCATTAAAGGCCCCTAAAGGCCCCTTACTTGCCCGAGAGAGAGAGAGAGAGAGAGAGAGAGAGAGAGAGAGAGAGAGAGAGAGAGAGAGAGAGAGAGAGAGATACCAGTGAGGTATTTCCAGGATGCCTCCAAGCAGGGCTGCCCAGTAGACAGGCCAGCCCTCGGGAGAGAGGTGTTGATATGGGAGCCGTTGACCTGGAGACAGGTCCCACCTCTGTGTCCCATGTCACTTCTGGCAGTGTGAGCATGGGAACATCATTTAACCCCTAATCTTTGGTTTTCTCTGTCCATGAAGTAGACAGAAAAAGAGCTTCTGTACAAGGTTGCTGTGAGGCTCGAATGAGCTAAATGCAGGTGAAAGTGCTTTAGAAACTCTAAGCTAGCTAGAAATATTAGTTATTATTGTTATTATCATTCTTACATTAAAAGGTAATCTGCCCAAACCATTTGGAAAGCATTGCACACTAGCCCCACTTGGAGACTTGTAGTATGCATATTATTGTCTGTCTGTTCAGTGGTTTGCTCACCGTATTGATTAGTATTAGAACTAAAGCAGTATATTTCAAAAAGCAACCAGGAGTAGCCATTCTCGGAAGTGTTATACAAGCATTAAAAATTATGTTTGCAGAGAGAGTGAAGTGTCTGGGCAGGCTTCAACAAAGCAAGCAGCTTAGGAAGTATATAGGGTATATTATTACAATTATAAAAGAAACGCACAGAAAAAAATACTTGAAGGATCTATGCCAGTATAGTAAGTGGGTACCTTAGGGCATGGGACTTGGAGTAATTTTTCGTCTTTGTTATACTTTTCTGTGCTTTAAGCATACATTGCCATGCCCTTACATTACTTCTGTAATCGAAAAGATAAATTCATGAACAAAACAACAGCCCCTCACCACCCCCCGCTTCCCCACCCAATACAGGTGAGAATTAGATGCTTGAAGAACTAAAAGGACAAAAGTATTGATTTCGTCTTTTAAATATTTTCCTGGTTCGTCTTCCCTTCAACACTGTTTTCATCTGGCAGAGAAGACGGGACTCTGCACAGAAACGGTAGCAACCAAACCGAAATATCGCCGAGCAGAGTCTCGAATTGCTCTGCCCTTTTGGGACCTCCTGCCTAAATTTTTTGATAATGAAATTTGATCCTGACTTCAGCTAAAGCTATTGTGTATTAATCTCGCATTTCTATTTAGCGTAGAATGTCTAGAATGTCTATTTAGTGTAGAATGTATTCGGCAGCCTGTAGAGACCAGAGATAACGAATTGTGATGTATCTTCTGTTTTGCCCTTGTGAGCCGTGGAATCCGGTTTGCAGGCATGTGGAAGTGGATGCATTTATGTGTCCCCCTGGCACGTGTAAGTGGATGGGAGAAGTGTGCTGAGTGTTCTTTTCTAGGAGAAGTGGGTTTCTCCAGCTCTTTCATAATTCTTGACCCCTCCCTTTCATTACAAGTATTAGTCATCAATTTCAGATTTCTTATTTGGCCTGAGGCACTTACTGTTTAGGTGTAGCTGTAATGTGTGCCTCTTTTCTGCCTTTGGGGTCTCCCTCTTCACCCCCTTCTAGGGCTCTTGCTCTAGAGCCCTCCACATCCCGCGGTTTTTCCCAGTGCCTGCTGTGCTGTCACCTGCCACCTTCTCCAAAACCATCCCCTTGTCTCACCCCGCAGGAAAATTCTCCCTGTAGCCGTTACCCCTGCCACCAATTTTTGTGCCAGAAAGTGTGCTGGCCTCACTGTACTTGGATAGCCAGTCCTCTCCTTTTTTTTTGGTTTTTTTTTTTTTTTTTTGCGGTACGCGGGCCTCTCACCGCCGCGGCCTCTCCCGTCGCGGAGCACAGGCTCCGGACGCGCAGGCCCAGCGGCCATGGCTCACGGGCCCAGCCGCTCCGCGGCACGTGGGATCCTCCCGGACCGGGGCACGAACCCGCGTCCCCTGCGTCGGCGGGCGGACTCTCAACCACTGCGCCACCAGGGAAGCCCGGTCCTCTCCTTTTAAGTGGTCTTTCGCTGCTGATCGGGTGGGGGAGAGATCACGTTGGTGAATTGCTCATTCCCCCACTCATCTCTTCACCTCTTCATCCTGGGTGCGGAGGCGGGGGCGGTGTGCGGTGGGAATGGCAAACGAGGCGGACACAGATCCTGCCCCCATTTTGGGGCCTGGTACTTCATCCCTGGATCCGGGCCCTGGCCTTCGTTCATTCTTCTCGCCTCTTCTCACTCTTCAGAGGTCGTTGCTGCTGCTTATGGGGTGGGGAGCAGGGGCCGGAGGACCTTCTGTGGAAGAAGGGAGAGGCTGAGGGTCAGGGCTGGGGTGGCAGACCGGGTCTAGTCCTGATTGGGCCGCTGACTTGTCAGTCTCCCCGTCTGAAGTGGAACAGTAACCGTGGTAAGGCTACCAGTTGCTTATTCCCCATCAGCTCAGGCCCGTCTCTTAACCGGCCCTTCACTCATGTAATTTCACTTCACCTTCTCGGCAGCCCTGCGATATAGGTTGGCTTATTTTGTCCCTGTATCACCTTCAAAGAACCCGAAGCTCAAAGATAAATCACAAAATGGTAGAGCAGGAATTTGGACCCAGTCTTGGTGACCAAGGCCTGCACTCTTCTTGTTACACTGAACAGCAGACTGGCTTGAATGATCATTTCCCAAAGCGTGTTCCAAAGAGGCTGAGTTGCAAAAGGCGTTCCTGGGAGAAAGGCTTAGTGACCAGGTGACTTTAGGAAGCACTGGGCGCCGAGGACCGGGGCCCGGTCCACGATGGTGTTGATCCTTCTCTCGGGGCTTTGTCCGTGGATTTAACACAGACTCCCCAGATGCCCGGGAGGCAGCGCATAGTTGTGGTTGAAGGACGCAAAGTGGGCCTTCTGGTCCTGCCAGTTACTGTGTGGCCCTGGGCAAGCGCTTAACCCCTCTGTGTCTCAGCCATCTCAGCTGTGAATAATTTCCCTCTTCGAGTTGTTATGAGAATTAGATGGGTTGATACAAATAAAGTACTCAGCACAGTAGCTGGCGCCTGGTAAGTGCCTGGTGCCTGTTGGCTATTATTATTGCTGTCATTATCATTGCTGGTATTGGCTCAGGGCATAGAATGGCTCAAAACACACCTGGCTTCTGAGAAGTCAAAGGAGGGAATGCTGGCTTTGTTTTCTCCAGAGTTTCCCTTTCTCTTTTGCCATCATACTCGTTTGATCACAAAAACACCCACCTGCATGTAGAAGCCTCAGCTCCACGGGACACGCTGCGGAAGTACCGGCACAGGTGGTTGTGAGGACTTTGCACAGGCCCAGGGTCCAGCAAGCTGACCTCAGTGCCTTCGCAGCGTCCCCAGGCAGTGGACTGTCGTTGTGTCAGAGTTGGAAGGGCCACCGCCGTCTGCCAGCCCACCTGTTTGGTTACAGGCCTCCCATGGAGGACCGTTTTATTTGGACCACAGCAGAAGAGCGATCTCTTTCCTACAGCCTGCTAAAGAAATAGAAGGGCTTGTGAAGCAGGAGGAGAGGAGAGGGGTCCTTTCCCTTCCCAACACGTGTGTGTGGCGGGGAGGGGGGGGTTAGTGGTATTTGGGTGTGTGTATAAGTTTGATGGTGATGTGGGGTGTGTGTGTGTGCTTTAATGGTATTTAGGTGTACCTGTGTGTGTGTGTGTGTGTGTGTGTGTGTGTGTGTGTGTAGGGTTTAATGATGATGGGGTGCGTGTGGTTTGATGGTGATGGGGTGCATGTGTGTGTGGTTTCATGGTATTTAGGTGTACGTGTGGGTGTGTGTAGAGTTTAATGATGGGGTGTGTGTGTGTAGGGTTTAGTGATGATGGGGTGCGTGTGGTTTGATGGTGATGGGGTGCGTGTATCTGGTTTCATGGTAGTTAGGGGCGTGTGTCTGTGTGTAGGGTTTAATGATGATGGGGTGCATGTGGTTTGATGGTGATGGGGTGCGTGTGTGTCTGTGGTTTCATGGTATTTAGGTGTATGTGTGGGTGTTTGTAGGGTTTAACGGTGATGGGGTGTGTGTGGTTTCATGGTGTTTGAGTGTGCCTGTGTGTGTTTTTGTGTATGTGAACTTTAATGGTGCTGTCGTGTTGTGGTTTCACGGTGTGTGGGCGTGGGCGTGGGCCGTGTGTAAGGTTTCACAGTGACGGTGGATTTCGGCAGGGCCCTCCCCACCTTTGCCACTGTCACGCCTTTTGTTCTGTGTCAGGCCCACCCCAGAGAGCACGACGATGAACCTATTTCCAGCCGAGGAGGAGAGTCGTTCCCACGCTTTGCCTCTGCACGTCCTGGGGGACGGCAGGTCTACAGTGTGTGAGGAATCGTGTCCTCCTCACGCAGCAGAGTGCAGTTAGGGTTGCCTTCCTGACTCAGCTTTGTGGATCCCACAAGAGCTGCGACGTCCGCCAGCGCCCCCCCAGTCGCCTGAGGTAATCAGCTCATGTTCAGGTTCATGGGAATGGGCATCAGTGTTGTGTCCACAGTGATTCCATGGAGGGCCCTGATGAGCTATCAGTTATCAGTGGAATCCACAAAGAATACAGCTTTAATGCATCACAAATGTGACCTATCTAAAACAGGTCTGTTGGGACATAATAAAAATTAGATATTTAATCATGTTGGGGGCTGTCTTTGAGTTTTGAAGTCTTAGCCGTCTCAAATCCCCGGGAGGAGAAGGCCTCTGCCTTCTTTATGCAGTGAAGATACAAGGTAGTTCTTCCAGTTTTTAATGTGCTTACAAAATTGGGATCATCCTTTTCAAAAGCGTCCTCCTCAGGCCGTGAACGGTGCCCTGTCCGTGACCTTCACTGTGAGGGTTCAGAGAGGAAGAATTTGCGGCATCTGGTTTTATTGGGACATTGTGAGCATTGAAGAGGGCGCTTGGTGCCGTCCGGTGTGGAATGAGGGGCCGGCTCCCTGGTTTGCACCCGGCTCCAGCACTTTCACTGCACAGTGACTTGAGGACGCCATGCCTCCATGTCCTGAACTGAAAAACGGTGGTGACCAGGACGTTGTCACGCGCTTTTAATGAGTCCGTGCAGATAAGCGTTTAGAGCGGAGCGTGGACCAGAGTAAGGGCGCGTAAGCATCGGTTACTGATGTGGCAGAGGCTTGACGTCCACGTAACTCCCAGTGATCGGAGGAGGTGACGACGTGCAGAGAAGATGCACCGCTTGCTACTGAGATTTAGGGAGAAGCCAGGAGCCCGGGAAGCATCTCTGGGTGCGTCTCTCTCGTGGACACTGGTGGTTGTCTGCGCTGGACACCAGCACTCTGGGTCCCAAATCGGTCCCCGCTCTTGACACCTCACAATGCCGGGCAGGGGGCAGACCTGAGAACAGACATGTGGTTTTTAAAGATATAATATGATATAGTACCAGTGTATGCCGATAAAAGGCAGTGAGGGGCAGAATGGTTTTGAAACCCCCAAATGAGAGGTTAATTTCAACTGGGGGATCTGAGAAGATAATATTTGAGTTACACCCGCCAGGGTGAGCTGCCCCAGTGGGCGTTGCTCCAGTTAGGGGGCGTCAGGGGGTGTTATCCGGAGATATTGACCAGGAAGCATGTCCACCCCCCCCCACCCCACCCCCAGTTGATCTCGAGCCAGCAGGTCCCTGGAGGGTAGATTCAGGCATCCAGACTCAGACAGGAGCCTCGCTGGCCACCCAGTGACCCAGTGCCATTGTCAGCGGGCTGTCCTTCCCTCACCTCCTCCAGGCTGGCTCTCCCACCTTTCAGGCGGGTCCCTGACGGAAATCCATCCGGGTCAGCGGGCTTCCTGGGGGCCTGAGGACCTTTGTGGCTGGGGGCCTGGGCTAGACCACTAGCAGCAAGAGCATCTCCCACCAGTGCCCACGCCAGTACCAGATCCCCACTGCGCCTCCCACCTGCTGCCACCTGCTCCCAGAGCCCGGCGAGGTCAACTCACTTCCCATCGGGCCCCAAAGGCCATGCCCAGTTCGCTGCAGCTGGACTGACTGAGACTTCTCAGCCACCCATTTTTAGATCCTGGTCTAGCGTGAGTCCCTTTAATGGGTGGCTAATCTCACTCTTTCTTCCACGGTTTTATTCTCAGAGGGTAAAAGCTTACCTTCCGTAGTTTGGGGCTATCTCGACCCTTGACCCTGTGTTTTGCACTGGCTACTGGCGTTTAAAATGGGGAACATTCTAGAGGAAGGGAAGTATAGTCTGCAGGGAGTGGTGAGCTGTCCTGTATTGCTGAACTCTCGGGCACGGGGAAGACATGGAGTAATGTGTGTGATATGATCGAAAAGCTCTTTATTGCTTATGGAGCAAGAGGGAGGAGGAGAGAGAGAAGGCAGGCGCGTGGGGGGTGTCCCTGTGGAGGGTTGTCGAGGGAGGGAAGGATTTTGGTGGGATGGCTGTGCAGACGGCCGAGGCCCGCCCTGCCCCTCCCCCAGTGGGTGCCAGGGCTCCCCTCAGGTGGCACTTGCCAGCAGGCAGTTTGTGTTCTTGGAAGGAACTGGAGTGAGAGGGAGCAGTAATGTGAGGGGAGGACTGACGTGCCTGGGTTTATAGATGCTTTTCCCCCAAGAGCTGTCCTCATGGTCATCGAGGTGACTGTCCTGTGTCTGTGAGTGTCTTTCCTCAGACGTGCCTTTTTGTGCCCCAATGTCCCGAGCATTCACGGTGACCAGAGACTGTGCTACGTGATCAGGACCCGGTTTCTCTCTCACGCCTGGTGGTGACCTGATCCGATCTGTGCCCCGGAAAGGCCACTCTGGGGCAGGTGGCGATGAGCAGCGAGGGGCTTGCCTTTCGTCACACAGCTGGTAGCTGGCAGGGCCTGGCTGGCCGACTCCCCAGTCGCGCTTGTGCCTTTTCGCTGGGGCCCCTCGGTGCTGCCATGTGCCCCGGCTTCGATATTCCGAAGTCCCCTCTGAGACACAGTTGAGAAGGGAGGGCATGGGTGGCCTTGGGGGCTGCCCCCTGTGTCTCCCAGGGCTCATTACCCACCGCTGCTCTCTGCCTGTTTTAATCCGTGATCCTGCAGGGCTCCCCTCTGAACAGGTAACAGCACACCACCAGCATGACTCTGGCTGAGATCTGCTGGGATAATGCCTAAGGGCGGGCTGGATGGACGAGTAGAGGGACCTTTACAGAAGGCCGTGACGTGGACCTTTTCCTGAGCATCTACTCCGAGCTGGCCTCATGCCAGGCCGTCCCCACCATGAGAGAGGGACTTGACACATCTGTCCCAGTGCCTGCACCCAGTTCCATGACCTGGGTCGCAGCTGCCTTTGAAAGGGCCTGTTTGGAATCTTTTTCCATTTAACACATTTGCAACTTAACTAAGTGTCTTTTTCAGACGCTGATAAAGCCTTAACAGCTTCTAAAACACCACACTAGACCTGAGAGTAGCTGACAGTTTGGATTCCGTCTCCAGTGGGAAAGATTCGACACTGCAGGTTTTAGGAGCTTTTAAAAGCTTCTTGTTTGTGTAATGTTCATTGAACACAGGTTCTTTTGCAAACAATGGCCTGCAACTGCTTTAAAGAAATAAACTCCACTTGCTTGTCCGGGGCGTGTATCTGTCAATGGTAGAACCACAAACACACATTCTATTCGCTGAATTGTTTAATTAAACCACATCCTTGAAATGATCCGAGCCATGTGAAGGGACAGTATGGGTACCACACTTACTGAAAAGATACGTAAAGGGTCCCCAGAAACAAATAAACAGAATTTATCCTAGACAAGTCATTTCCTCTCTCCGGACCTGTTTCCTCATCTGTAAAATGAGGTAGCAGGCCTGGGACACCCACAGAATCCTTGGGGTAATGCAGTGTGAAGATTCGCTGTTACTTGGAATAATTGTAATGCCTTAGGGTTTTATCCATTTCCCCCCCTCTGTCTTCCCTTGAAAATTAAACGGTAGGAGATTCCCTTATCGAATGCAGGTTCAAAATACGAGAATCAAGGGACCAAGATGATGGCCCAAGTGGTTCTCCTGGTCAACCCTGTCCAGGCCTGGCCTTTGCTTCTAAAGTGGCTCAGAACACTGGGCATGTGGGTGGCGAGGGCACCGGCAGAGTCTTGAGAATCCTTCAGGCCTTTCCGGGATGTCCCTGCTGCCGGATGGGAGGCAAGGCTGTGGAGGAGGGACCCGGAGGCTGGTCGGGCCCGTCAGCTGTGTGGCCTTGGGCCTCCCTGTGTGTCCTTTCCCCGCCCCCTCCCTCATGGAGGGAGAGGGCTGGCCAGGCCCCCTCGTGGGCCTGACAACTCCTGGAGCTGGAGCCTGGGGTGTTATGGGGAGCACCCAGCAGCTGACGGCTCTCATCACCCTAAGAAAGTCCGGCTACTGAAACCAACTTAAATGAATAGACCCCCAGATTTCCCCCAGCCTTAAAGAAAGCTTGAGATTAGATTGGGAAGGCCCAATTCTGTTACAAACCAAAGTGACCAAATCATACTTTTGTAAATTTCACTTACTTTTTTTTTTTTTTTTTTTTAACAAAACTTGAATCCTCACAGTAAAGCAAACTCTGATGTCAAGTTAGTCCTAAATTTTCAGCTTTTCCAGCATGCAGGTTCGTAGAATCATTTGCTTTTCAGTGGTTGAAAGGAACTTAAGATGTACCAGTTATTTCAAAGTTGTGAAGCAGAGACTAAAATAGTCTGAAGCTGAATTTTTAAGCCTCTTTTGGCGGGATCAAAGAAACCCAAACTTCTAAAAATACCAAATTAGCTTTTTAAGCATAGTTTCTATCTTTAGTTGAAAAATGTGTGCAGTGTGGGCTCCTGGAGCCTCCTTAAATGTATCCATTGATATTAGCATTTACCCTGAAAAATGAGGCGTTTGACCTGCGCTAATAAAGTCACTTTCTCTGCCGTTGACTTTCCCCTCCCCGGTGTCAGGATTCCACAGCGTAGACCAAGACCTCCTCCCTTTCCCTTTCTTGAGTTCAGCCCTGTCTTGCTTCTAGAAAACCAAGATGAACAGACACGGGATTGAGCTTTCAGTTTCCATGTCAGAAATTAAAATGGATATTCCTACTTAGGGCATAATCTGAAATATTTGTATTTGGGTTGCAAATGTGTTATAGGATGCTCTCTGTAGCAGATTGGCCTTTCTAATTGCCGTGCTTGTTAAAATTTAAATTAGTTTTAACTTTCCTAACAAATGTTGACTGACAGTCACAGAAAATGGCCCAGAATCCTGGTGAATGATGGGGGGCCGGGCCGGCCTGGGGTAGGACAGACCATTCCGAGTAGTTAGCCTGGACTTTCAGTGCTTCCATTACAGATGTTTCAGAGACAGAGCTCCTTGCCATACCTAGCTGGCCGCGGGGCGCACGGGGGAGGCGGCTCTCCCACTGTGGTCGTTGAGGGAAACACCATCTCTGATACAGGCTTCAAGTAGACAGGCCAGACTCCAGCCAGATGGGGTACAGGGGAGTGGGCAGTGGGCCACACACCCAGGACTGCAGACCCTAACCTCCAGGAGTGGGCCACGGTCCCCCAGGCCTCTCCTGGGAGTGCCGAGGTGCCCGGGGCTGTCCGGGGACTTTGGGTGGGATCCCTGCCAGTTTTGCCTCGTTAAGAGGAGAGGCGACAAGGGAACAGTACAGGGGAAAGAAGGGGAAGTGACTTTTCTTAAGCACCTACCTTGTGCCGGGCACCAGGCTGAGCACGTTCACGCACGTCAGCTAATTAAATCGTCACAGCATCCCTGAAAATATACTTTCCCCATTTTGCATCGGAGGAGACTGAGGCTCAGAGAGGTTCCTGGCCTGCCCAGGGTGGTGCGGCCAGTAAGTGGTGGCGCTGATACTGAGTCCAGGTTTGTCTGACCCTAAAACCACGCTCTTGCCACTGTGCCATCCCTGCCCTGTTGGCTGGTGGTGTTCTGCCTACTTCCAGAAAGATGTCAGGTGGCTTGCAAAGGTGTAACAAGCAAGGCAGTGAGGCTGGGAGCTAGTGGGAAGGAAAAGAAATAAAGGGAGGAAAAAAAGTGGGGTGACCATCCAAAGTTATGTTCCCCAGACACTGTATGCTTCATAGTGATGAGACACAGACTTGATTGTGAGCTTCCTAGCACCCAGTGTAAAGAGGGCAACCGGATGAGTCACATGACTCACAGACACAAAAACAAAGCATTTCTTTAGGAAAAGCACAGAGCCTCTAGTGTTGGTAAAATGTCTTCCCAGGATCCTCATAAAGAGTATTTTATGCTCGGTTTTATTGCTTCCACGTTTCTGGCAACCAAGTGTCATTGGCGTGTATCTTCTGGATGAATAGAGGTAGCAACTGCATTTATCTGAAAGATGAAGGAAAGAAAATTGCAGGCCCATTATTTGGAGTGGACACATTTCTAGAGGTAGAGACACTTCTGTCTGGATTTATGCGGTGTGGGTGACGCTTTGATTTCAGATACAGGGCAAATGTGGTGTGTAAAATACTGATCATCAGAAGTGGAAAAGAACCCCCGACCTACCTCGCTTGAATCGGCTTGGTTCTGAGTGGGGCTTGGGTGGTCTTCTTGAGCCCACACTACTGACAGCCTGGGAGAGGCCCAGAGTGCAGGGGGCCCGGCGAGGCCCCGACCCGGGGGCACGCCTGCTCTCTCCGACTCTCCCTTGACTCGTAACTCACCGGTGGCCTGTTCTGCCTCATTCGTGGCGGAACTTACTCTCAGCACATTCTTCGTATGCGGGGGTTTGGGTTCAGCCACTGAGCGAGAGAGACAGTCCTTCCTCCTCACAACTCTTAGTTCCATCTCCAAAACTCCTGGGGGGAACCCTGGCCCAGTGCAGGGCCCATGTGTCCTTGAGACCAGTGTGCAGTGGGCAGCGGGCAGGTCGCGGGCTGACATGATGGGAGGGAGGAGGGGCGTGTCCCCGATGAGGCGGCCCCCAGTGACCCAGGACCCCTCCCAGGCACTGTCTGTAGAGGCATCGGTGGGTGTCAGAGGAGGCGTCAGGAGGGGCCCAGGAGCCCCGTTGTGTGGTGACCAACAGATGCCGCCCCTTTTCCACACTCAGAGGTGTCTGCTGCCTGCAAGGAGCCACACCTTCCCGTCACCTCTGACCCCAGCAGGCTTCCAACCAGTGACCTTAGGGTGAGAAGCTCTGATTCCCGACAAGTCTAGGCAGCTTCTGCCTTCCTTTATTTGACTCTAAAAATGATACCTGGGTTTTAGAGGATTGCGTCTCAGGCAGCTGAAATCCCTGCTCCCACATTCTGGTACATTTCAGGAGAGAAGAATCAGGTGGCTTCCTTTTGTCCTGGTCCAGGCCCTCAACGTCCGTCAGAGTGGAAAGCCGGGCCGGCTTCCTCAGGCAGAGGCTGGGCACCTTTGGATTTTCCCTGTAGTCTGAACTCACCTGGGAGGTGAGTCTGAACTCACCAGGGGCCTTGTGTGTCCTTCCCCGCTGGACACACAAGGCCCCTGGATGACATGACCCCCTCCCGGTGGCTCTGTGACCTCAGCGGGACTCACCTCACGTCCATGTCACAGCCCCTAGGAGGCACGCGGTTTCCACGAGAGCCTCTCTCAATCCCTTCCCGTCAAGCCAGTGCCAGGATGCGGCCCGCTGATGGGAGAGTTGGGGACTGAAGGGAGTAAGTCCTTTTTTGCTTTGGCCATTTCAATTAGGTTTGATATACCTGCAGAAAGATGCGTGCTTCATTAGGTATACGCTCAGTCAACTTCCCCAAACCGAACTCATCCGTGTACCAACACCCAGATCAAGAACATTACCAGCACCCTCAGAAGCCCCTCTTTGGGGCCCCAGAATCGGAAAAAGTTTTAAAGAAAGAGGCAAAGGAAAACAACGTTTACTAGTTGGCTTTTATGGGACAGGCTCTGTGCATACTCTCCACATTGCCCCAAATCCTCATTTGAAAGGTGAGGAATCAGACCCAGAAAGGGACGGGTGGCTTGACCAAAGCCACGGCCACAGAACCAGGTCTCCTCAAATCCCACCACAGGGCACTTTCATCTAAACCCTGCTCCTGACTTTGACTCTCTCCCTGTCTTTTATAGATTGTTAGGAAGTGAGCTAGCATATTAATATTTCCAAAACTTCTTATGAAATGTTGAAGTGTTGTGTAATGATTAAGATGGAAACTAGAAACTAGGAAATGAGAGCTTTTAATCCCAGCTTACAGGAAATTCTCACTAGTAGGAAATCTAATTCAGGCAGTCCTGGGAAGCATCACACGCTCTGAGATGAAAGTCAGCTAAATTGGGATCTAATTCTATAATCTAAATATAGATGTAGATATATTACAGGTTGGCCTTTTCAGCTTGCGAGAGGATCATTCACTCTAAAAAGTGCCCCTTGTGTCATAGAGAAGAGCGGCTGGCCAGGGTGACAGCCCAGAAAGGCAAGGAGGGGCTTTGACTTTTTTATGCCGTAGTCTTTATTTTCTGAAATTTCGTAATAAGAATGTATTTGTGCATTACCTGTGTAATACACGAATTTAAAGGGCCAGAGGGAAGACTCCTAGCAGAGTGTTTTCAGCGTGGACAGGAGGTTTGCGTGTAGCGTTTGCCTTTCCCACATTAGTGATGATGGAGGGTGAAGGTGTCAGCTGCTGTCGCCTGTCCCAGGGACACAGAGCCCCCCCTGGAGTTGACTAGCTCATTGGCCTTTGCGTGGCAAGGGCTCTTTTATTTTAAACATGTTTGATTACAAAATTAGCATGCTTATAAAAGTTAAACCACTCCAGACGTGCAAGACGTAACAAAATTTAAAGTCTTCCCCTCCGCCCCCAGTTTCAGAGGTCACCACTGTCGGTTACGTAGTGTGTAATTATTTGTTTTGATTATTGTTTTTTCCCTATGAGGACATCTTTTTCCCTATGTCTTGTTCAGTGATGGATCTCAGGCGTAGAGAACAGTATTTTGCGCGAAGTAGGCGGTGTGTCAGTGTCTGTGGGGTGCGTGGACGCTGCAGCAGACGTCTTTGTACCTGAGTCCTTGACCATTTGTGCAAGTATTACTGCAGGACAGATTCTTGGGTGTGACATTGCTGGGCCAAAGGGTATGTATGTGTTTTCCTTTTCTGGTTCTGCCGATTTGGCATCCAAAACGGTGTCCTCAGTTGTCACTCACTCTTCACCAGGTGACAGACAGGACAGTGGGGCTGTCCTTTTCCTCATGACCTCACTAGCACTGGATAAGTCAGTTATTGAATCTTCCACTGGTAAAAAATGTATGTATATTCCTTTAAGTTCATACTTCCTCAATCAACAGTGAGGTTGAACATCTTGTAGTATGTTGATCAGCCAATAGTATCGCTTGTGCAAACTGTCTCAACGTCCTTTGCTAATTTTTTTAGTGGGCTGTTTGCCTCGTCTTCTTGGTCCTTTTTGGTGTTTCGAGAGTGTGGTATTAATTTTTTCTCATACCTTATATATTGCAGATATTTTCCCCAAATCTGTCATCTGTCTTGTAAATATAAACATGTTTTTCTACATCCTCTTACGGTAATTAAGGAATTCTGGTTTTCCATTTGATTTTTTTTTTTTTCATCTGACAGCAGTTTTGTGTATGTGGTTTGACGTGTAGGATCTGACGATTTTTTTCCCCCCACGTGGATAGGTAATTTTCCCCATGCAGTATTCTTTTAAATACCCTAAATAAAAGAATAAAATTTTGTCTTTGAGAGATGGGGATTGTGAACCCAAAAACATGCATAGCAAGTTTTGCTTAAAAGCCCAGACCCGGCAGCAGGAGCAGGTCATTAAATTCATTTTAATGAATATTCCCTAAAAGCCAAAACTCGTAGAAGTGGTGGCCTGAGGGCTTTCCAGAAAGCTGTAACTGAAAGGTTTCTGCCATCGGCCTTCCCTCTTCTTTCCCTTTTTCGAGCAGCCATTAAAAGATCTGATGACGGGGGTGAACGTGACAGCATTTTGGCATTCAGGATGGTGGCGTAATCACACATATCGAAAAACTCTAAATTTACATCGCTTGGTCTACTGTGTCTCATTATACTGTAGGCGTAAAAATTTCATGGGCCTCTTTTGTACAGCCGTCTGGCTGTATCACGGTTCAGGGGAAACAGAAGTAACTAGAACTCACGTTACCGAGAATTATTGAAATTAGTCTTTGTTCCATTTAGTCGGTACTGAAACTAGAATTTGAATATCCTTTTCCTTTTCTCCTTTTCACTTCCCATTAATAATGGAGTTCAGCTCGTACAGCCGCCCAGCTTGGACCCTCTGATGCCTTCCCGCCCGCCCTTCCCTGGGCTGTGGAGCGCCTGCGCCGTCATGGCCGCTCCAGCCCCGCTGGCATCACCTGACCCTGCCTGTCTGCGCCCTGCGCTTCCTTCTCCCCGGTACTCCCGGGAATCCCACCACTGACACCCCAGTCTAAGGTTGTTATCCTGTGCTGGCCACACGCTGTCTCTCCTGTCTACCCCGGCTTGAACGCTAGTCCCACAAGAGCAGGAATCCTCCGTGGTCATTTCACGGTGTACCTCCAGCACCTGGCACAGAGCCTGGGACATAATAGTAGGTGCTCACTAAATATCCATTGACTGGCTGGCTGGATATTCTTGTGGGAGGGATAATGACCAGGGATCACAAGTTACAGGGGGGCTACCCACCCTTTCCCACGAAGCCGGGAGGGTCCGTTTAATCTGCGAGGAACTTAACTCCTGGGCAAGCTGTACGTACGGATGTAAGCTCTCAGAGGAACATTTTTACTGCTCAGAAAATGTTCCAGCAGGCGACTAGAGAGACGCTAACATGCCCCAGCCTGCAAGCCTGGGAAATGGGTTCCAGGCTGGAAGTGGGTTCTGGGCTCTCTGTGAAGCAGGCTGGTGCACGGGCTCCCTGGCAGAAGACGGGCTTCGAAGGGGAGGCCCTTGGGGCTGTCACCCCGGAGCAGGTCATCACACACAGAAGTGGAGCCAAGTTTAAATTTGGTAAGGCTTGGAAGTTTGAGTCTTTGGCAAAAGCCCAAGTTAGTGAAAAGCCCAAGCACAGAAAATTGATGTTATTAGATCTTGAATTGCAATTAGAGAAACCATGTAATTAATTATCAGTGTACTATTGTAAATCAAATATTGGGTTAAAAGGATCACTTCTACAGTCTTACGCATGTAACAGTAACTCAGAAACAGCTGGAAGTAAAGGAGACCTGGTGGGCCTTAATAAGCCTTTGAGTTTGGGCAAGGCAGCGCCCCCTCACTGGGTTCGGGTTTCTTTCGTCTTCATGCATTTGTTCAATCAGGAACTGTGATTTGAGCACCTGTGGATGCCAGGCCCAGGGGCAGGTGCTGGAGCACGGTGAGCAGGGGGCCTCTTTAGTGAGCTGGTGAGCAACGGTCTTCCAGACAGCGCCGCGCTAACGAAACAGAGACCAGCGGGGTAACTGGGCCGCGGAGTCGTGATTAATATTGTGATAAAAAGAGGGCCGCCCAGGGCAGTGATGCCGCCTCTCGAGAACAAGATCTTACAGCCTAAGAACTTTCATGTGAACGTATCCGATCGTTCCCTCTCTGGTGCTGGAGCAGAAAATGCCAGTACAAAGGAGGTGGCGGGTCGCCTCCCAGGGGCCCTGAGACTTTGGCTTTTCCTCTCTTCTCACCCAAGGGACAGCTGCTGTGATGTTGACAGCCTCCTCCTCCTCTTAGTCAGCCCTTTACTGTTTACCTCCCCAGCCACACGGGCAAGCCCCTGATCCTTGCGGTCCCAGAAGCCGTGGCTCCGTGCATCAAGCAGGGCTCTCTCTCTCCCCAAGAGGAACCCACATGCCCTTCCTCTCCTCTGTCTGAATCCAGCCTATGCATCAGTCTCCTAGGTTCTTGACTCCAGAGTTGTTGTTGTTAATTTTTTCTTTTTTAATTTTTTTTTGGCCGCGCATTGCGGCATGTGGGATCTTCGTTCCCCGACCAGGGATCGAACCCACGCACCCTGCATTGGCAGTGCAGAGTCTAAAACACTGGACTGCCAGGTAAGTCCTGCTGATTTTGTTGTTGTTTTAAAGCCACCAAGTTACATGCTGTGTCTTTCGGAATTTTGAAAATAAACGGAAAATTAACGTGTGCCCGTCAGGCTTGTCCCGGGAGCGCTACAAATGCCCCGCCCTTGGCCTCAGAGCTGAGCAGGGGTAGGTGCGTGGCATGGACACTCCTCCCCTTCCTTTCGTGAATCCTGACCCAGCACTATCTCCTACCCCCCATACACACCCCGATTCCCTATACTTTGCTGTCTTTTCTCCACTGCCCTTACCATCTCCTGATCCATTATCTATCTTTTTGTCACCTGTCTCTCCCCATTAGGATGTAAGTTCCACGAATACAAAAAGTGGTTGCATTTCTGCAGCCACCAGAGTGGCTGGCACTGAGACCTCCGTTTCATGAATGGTGACTCTCAGGTCAGAGCACAGAAGGTGGTCTGGCCTGGGCTTCCTGGAACCACCCGTTGATAAGTGGCTGGTAAGCCATTCCCGCGAGGGGCTCTCAGTTATTCTCTTTGACAGATATGTGTTTATTGCGTCTAAAGGGTTCCGAATGGTGTTTAAATTGTGAAGGCAAACGTCGGGAACTCTGAAGTTTCAAGTCTTGACTCTAATGAATCCGGGGAGGTTTCGCTCAGTCACATAAGCAGGAGGGAAAGTCAGCTGTTTTTTTCTGTATTCACCAAGATGACCTGAAGTAAGAAAGTAGCAAACGCAAGGAAGAAGACCAAGCCCTGGGAGGTTGTGCAAGTGTGTATTTGCACGTTATCTTCTTGCCTTGTTTTTTGTTTTGTGTGTGTGTGTGTGGTACGCGGTGTGTGTGTGTGTGTGTTTAAAGGGTGCAACAAGAGATAGCCTAGAGAAGCAGGTGGGTCCAGATTCCGGACGCGCAGGCTCAGCGGCCACGGCTCACGGGCCCGGCCGCTCCGCGGCACGTGGGATCTTCCCGGACCGGGGCACGAACCCGTGTCTCCCGCATCGGCAGGCGGACTCTCAACCACTGCGCCACCAGGGAAGCCCTTCTTGCCTTGTTGATTGCTGGATCTTCTCTTTACCTGCATTTCAGGCTAAAAGGTGTGACTCAGCTATGGCCAAGAACACACCAATAAAAAGTCATTTACGCTTCGAGCTTTCCCTCCTTCTGTAGTCGGGAGCACTGGTTGGCTCTGAGTGCCCCTCTTCCTCGCCGAGGTCTTGTGGGCCGGAGGGGGAGGCTGGGAGCTGTTGCCGGGCGGTGGTCACCCCCGCCCTTGGCCTGCTCTGCGCTCGTGGGTGCAGGAGCCCCTAGCTGTCGGCCTTCCCCGCCTCCTCCATCACCACCACCACCACCACCACCACCAAAATGCCCGAACATGCTCCCTAGACAGTGCAGGAGGGACTGGTGCCAGGAGAAGGAAGGAGAGGTCACAGGGCCTCTTGAGTTTCCTCATCTGCAAAGCAAGGATGGTCAATCCCCTCCCTGGGCGGTGACAGGGCAGCCGCAGAGGATGCTGTGGGTGGGGGTGTGCTGTGCCCAGGTGAAGCCCCTGTCATTTACCCAAGTCATTCGTTCAACCAGTAGTTATGGACCTGAACAGGAAGGAGTATCACACAGCCACGAAAACCTAGAGTCGTGAATATGTTCACGCGGGGTGCGTTGTGGGTGTTTCAAATACAAAATCTTTAATGCTGTTGTTTGTGTTTTCCTTAAAATAATTATTCTTAAGGTGGCAACCTCTCTTGTAGAAATTCAATCTTGAAAAGAAAGGGAAAAGCAAGGATTTGCAGAAGACTCAGCCCACGTGCAGTCTCTTCCCCTGGGAGCTCTCCCTACCCGCCCCAACTCCCCCCACCCCCCACCCATCACCTAGTGCCCCTCCCTCCGTGGGGTGTGGGCTTGAGCCCTTTTCCCCCCGCCCCTGCTGCTGCTGGCCACGCTCAGCAGTTACCTGTGTGCGGGTCACAGCCAGGAGACTGTAAGGGGCTGGGTGTGGACCCTGTGTCTTACTTCTCTTTATTTCCTCGTTGGTTAACACGTAGGTGTACCTCCTAGGGATAAGAGAAGTGCGTGAGCCACGCTTCTAAACCTGTTTCCTAATCCGTAAAGGGTACCCACCCTGCAGGATGGCTGCAAGACAACACATATAAAAATCTCAGTCTAGGTCCCAGTCCACAAAGGACACTCAAGAAATAGCTTCTTTGGGGCTTCCCTGGTGGTCCAATGGTTAAGACTCTGAGCTTTCACTGCAGGGGGCATGGGTTCAGTCCCTGGTTGGGGAACTAAGATCCCACATGCAGTACAGTGTGGCCAAAAAAAAATCAATCAGTCAATCAGTCAATCAATATCCTCTTCCGTCTTCTGTGGCTTTCATTTTCGAGTGCTCAGATTATTCTCTTAAAAAAAAAAAAAAAAAATGGCCTGTAACCAGAACCTGCCCTGCACTCAGTCGGGCTATTTTTACTTAACTGTTTGGTGAGTGTCCCACAGACCACGCACTCCCTGAGCTGCGCTTTCAACACAGTGCCCTGCGCGGCCCAGACCCAGCAGGGGGAGGCGGCTGCAGCCTGGGAGAAGTAGATGCCAGTGAAAAATGCCGGAGGTGCTTGGCATCCGCCAAACCTGGTCATAAACCCAGTGCGTTCTCAGTACAGAATGAGCACTGTTAAAAATAAAATGTACAAGAAGCAATATATTTGAATACAAGGGCACTGCAAACAGTTTCGCAAGGTATTAAGAGCACATTAATCTTAATTTTATTATATATTAAAGTTTGCAACTTTTCAAGTAATGCCATTTTCGTTGTTTCAAAATGGCTGAGAATTATAGAGCTATTTGGTGTGGCTGTCAGAAGGACTCATGTCATTTATTGGGGCCCTGGTTTTATTTAATAGCCAGATGAATGGAACAGTTAATAAAAGAAATATTGCTTTATTCCCTGACATTTATGTCCTTGGTTTCCAATAAAGAATTGAAATTATGAATAGTTGATGGTTTAAATTGATGTTTTATGTTGAACGCTAGCTATAATTTGCCCTCTGAGGATTGTAATACCGAGAAACAGATGGTTTTTCACAGTAACAAATTGCTATGTGTATACAGTCTCCAGTCTTGGCTTTCAGACACTTTCACCTTTGGTTCCGAGCTGCCCTGCCACTGGCAGCCGGTGCGAGGGAGTTGGGGGGAGACACAGCGTCTCTGGGAAGGGGCTTCCTGCTCCGGGGGAGACCCAGCCAGGCCCCCCCCCCAGGGTTTCGGCTGTGGTTCAGAATCAGATCACAGGGAAGTGCTGTGCCCCAGACTCAGCCGGTACCTGCAGTTCAGGCCGGGCGTTGGGAGCCCGGCTGCCTTTGGAAGCGGCTCATCCAAGGTCACGGTGGCGGCACCGAGGCAGCACCCGCAGCCTTGCTGAGCGTGACAGCCCGAGACCACGCGCGCTGCAGACCTCACAGTCCTTCTAGAACAGGCAGAGAGCTGCAGCGGAGACGAGTTGTGTGCGCCCTGCAGGCGAGAGATTAAGAGCTGGGGTTCTGGAGCCAAGTGGCTCGAGGCCCTGGCCTGACTGCCCTTGACCGGCTGGGTGACCTTGGGAGAGACCCTGAGATCTCTGATCTCAGTTTCCTCATCTGTAAAGTGTGAATGACAGCAGAAACCGCCCACCCACACTCCCCGACACACCCCCCCCCGTTATGGGGATTGAATGAAATGATCCCGTGAAACAGCACTTAGCGCAGCGCGGGGCACAAAGCACAGAGCCCAGTAAATGCTGGTGCCGCTGAGCATGAGCAGCAAAAATTACAAAGCGGGGCAGCCCCGGTGGCGCAGCGGTCGGGAGTCCGCCCGCCGACGCGGGGGACGCGGGTTCGCGCCCCGGTCCGGGAGGATCCCGCGTGCCGCGGAGCGGCTGGGCCCGTGAGCCGTGGCCGCTGCGCCTGCGCGTCCGGAGCCCGTGCTCCGCGACGGGAGAGGCCGCAGCGGTGAGAGGCCCGCGTACCGCAAAAAAAAAAAAAAAAAAAAAATTACAAAGCAGATTGATGTGGGGTGATTCTTAGTGTTGCAAAAGCTTTTTTGTTCTTTAGGGCAAGTTCCCACAGGGGTTCTTTAAACGGGCTACGCGTTAGGGCTGCAGAAATGTACTTTCCAGAACCTTTTAAAGGAACGTGGCTTCCACGGAGCTAGGCACCTGACGCAGTAACACTGCCAAGTGTCTCTGTGGTGTTGGCCTCAGAGGCGCCCTCCTGGGAGGAGGACCAGGGCTGTCTCTGGCCCAGTGGCCACTGAGGCCAGTGCATCTCCGACAGAAGCCTGGAGCTTGTTAAACTGTTGACATGTGAACCAGAGCCCCAGCTAGACAATTCAGGAACACTTACAGTTAGGAAATGGTGTCTGGTTTTATGTGTAATTTTGCACAAGCGATAATAACACTTGGTAATTGGAATTGGTAATGATGTACTTAGGGTTTGATCTTAAGATCAAAATTTGTAAAATTTCATCAGTTGAGAGCGGTGGTTCTGTCTTCTCCAAGAAAAATGTCGAATTTCGTGTATTTCCTTATTTAGGTCGTGATCCAAGAGCTTGTTTTCGAGGCATTTATTTATTACTTAGAACGCGAAGCTCCTTCCACAAGGAAAGAAAATATACAAGTGTTTGAGCTCTTGATTGATTGGATAAAAAAACCTGTGCATCTCGTGACTCACTTAAGAGAGAACCAGCAGTGTTTCCCAGACACCTATTATGTGCTGCGCTTTATCCTTTTACTCTGTCCTCCTAAGGAGGGTGAGGGGCGGGGCCCTTCCCGAGGCCCCATCACCGTGCTGGTGAGTGACGGAGCCTGGATCAGGCGCGGCCTCTGCTCATCTGCCTCCGTGGAGGATCCCCGGGATGCGCTCTGGAGGCCGGCCCCGTGGGCACCATTGCCTGCACCTTGGGTTCAGGCTCCAGCACAGAACTGGTTGAGTGGTCGTTATCCTACAAGTTCTTGTCAACCGGTCGGTGGTGGTTTGGAGATAAGAAGTAGTACTGGGTTGGCATATGGAGACCAGGGCCAGACCCTAGACCGTACTGCTCCGGAGCAGGTGTCTTTCTAGACCTCTTCCCCATTTATTGAGCTAGAATGTTCTTTCTCCAGCACTAAGCTCATCCTCTCAGGGCCCTGCTCCAGATCTTTCGGCATCTCCCTGCAGCCTGAGGCCAAGTCCGACTCCTTCCCTGGGAGACATGGTGACTTGGCCCCAGCGTGTCTCCAGCCTTGCTGGCCTCCGTGGAATCCCAAGTCCATTTCTCCGGGCACTTCCTGCGCCGCGGTCTGCCCGCCCTCCGCCCCTGCCCCCGCTTTGCTTCGCCCACAGCTCAGCTGAGACGCTGCCACCCAGGAGCCTCTGGAACCCAGGGAGCTGTGATCCTGTTTACCTTCAGGTCAGCTCCCTCTCCGCCTGCGACAGCACCCAGCACCCAGCAGGCACCGCACGCGGGGAGTGGAGGTGCCTGCGGATGCGGGTGCATGAGCCCTCGTGGCCTGAGCGGTGCTGCTTTTATCCTAATCATGAGATTCTTCGTGGGGAGGGGGTGCGTAGGGCCTGCCGATCAGTTACAGCTCAGATACTTCGAGAGCGCGACAGTTTACTGGTGATAGTTCCTAACAGAATTTCATGGAAGAAATGATGAATCCAGGACCACTGCTTGTTTTGAAGTCCGTTGCATTTTTTTGAATTAAAGAGAAATTTGTTTTTTGGGTCGAGCGTTAGGGGCCGTTATCCTGGTTGCTCCGTATGACGGTGGAGACCCTCAGGCTCCCCTGCAAGAAGCCAGGGCAGGGACAGTGTCCCTGGGCCACTGCGTTGCCCCGGTGATCGGGGGGGGACTCGGGAGCACTTGTCAGACAGGAAAGGGCAAGTTAACAGAATCGCCCTGGCCCGGCGTCATTCTTTACGCAGATTAAAAACAAACATACAGTGTACTTTGCCTTGGAAAGAAGTCTTAACTGTTGACAGGGAAGAGCCAAGGTCAGGAAAGGGGAAGGTCTTAGTGGCAGGAGCTGCCCCGCGTGAGTCACCCGGGTGTCTGCTAAGTGTCCCCAGCTCATTCCTCACACCTCGCATCATCCCGTTAGGGGGCCGGGGTGGGAGGTGAGAAATCCAGGCTGAGCCCTGAAGTTCTCGGTGAGCCACGAAGAAAGGGTCGCCTCTCCTGGCTGTGAGAGCTCGAAGCTCTGTCTGTGGTGGCCAAGCCCTGGGCGGTCCTCTCAGATGAGTCAGCGCCTCTCTCCCTCACCCGTCCCGCCCCACATCTCCCCAGAGTCCCAGGGCTCTCGGCTGCTGTTTCCCTTTCATTCCCGAGTCCACAGCGCTGCTCAGTCTACCCTGCAGCTTGCAGACAGCCTCCCGGTCTCCGGATGTGGCCTGGCCAACCCTTTCCATCACCACCGTCCCCAGGATCTTCCCACTTACCAGGGCCTTTGGAATGAGACCTCCACACTCTGCCCGCACTCCGAGCCTCTTTGAGATGCAACCCGCACGCCGGTACCAGACAGACACAGCCTCTGCCGAGCGCTCAGGCGTCCCGGGCTCAGGATGCTGGGATCCCCTCTGGAAGCGAGGGCTCCCGTATTCCGAGGCCTTTGGGCTTTGCTCCTCCTCCTGTTCCTGCCCGTCGGTGTACTGCTGCTCGTTCATCCTCCAGGGCCCCTCTGTGAGCCTTCCCAGGCCCTCTCCCCTCCTGTAGCTCCTTCCTCGCTCCGTCCTGCCTCCCTGCAATCGTGGGGCCCCCCTCTTCCCCCAGACGTGGAACCAGAGACCCCAAATGGCATTTGATCCCAACGTTGTCCCGAGTGGCACCTTGCCTAGGACTTTGCGTGCACTGAGCATGGTAGCGGTGACATTAATAGCCAGAATGGCTAGCGTTATGGTCAGGCGCAGCGCTCAGCCCTCTACAGCCATCATTTCATGTCACCTCGCAGCATCCCAGTGGGGTGGGTCATCGTCTCCTGATTTCAGATGGGAATCAAGACACGATAACCCACCAGGCTCAGAAGCCCTAGGAAAATTTCCAGGCTTCTGCAGAAGGTCACAGAACTGCTAAGGGGCAGAGCCCAAACCCAGACCCGAGCTTTCCACCACTGGCCGTGCTCAGCGTGAATTTCAGCTGAAGGCCCTGGTGTTTAAGAGTTAAAGGCACTTTGGAGGTGATGGCCGCAGCGCTGTGGTTTGATGGAGGCTGAGGCTGGCGCGGTGATTCCATGGGTTCCCGAAGTGAGTTGGGGCGCACCCAGAGGGCAGGTGCCACGTCCTGACCCCCAGCACGGTTTCCTCCACATTCTCATCTCCTGCCCCGATCCTCTGTCAACCCTGCTATGCTGGTTCCAGGGGCGTGGAGAGCAGGAGGGCAGCTACGTGAGTAGACCCGGGTAGACGCTGGAATGTAACGTCTGTTTGCACACACTTTCTGTGGCTGTCATTTGCGTGTGGGGTCTTATGCTCAGGGGAGCAACTCTCAGTGAAATGGCAGCCCCACCACAGTGGAGAAGGGGACGCGATGAGGCAGGCTCGGAGGCGGAAGGTGTCTCTCCACACCATGGGTTCCTGCAGCCTTGGCCCTGCCAGGAAGAGCAGTGCATGCGGCAGTTACGTAAGCTCCAGTCTGCATATGTCCCCGCTCATCTGCCCCATAACTTGTCCGAGCACGGATCCTTACGTCCCCCTTTGACAGATGAGGAACCCTAAGGCTTCGTCGGGCCCAGGGCCCGATAGTTAGTTGGAGAGACAACCTCTCTGGCCCCTTGTTCTTCCCTTTTCGTGCGTGTTTCTGGGTGCGTCTGCTGTAGATAAATGCATAAACGGTTTTGTGTTAGAATAGCATCCGCACGCAGATAAGACTCGAGGAGGTAAATGGAGAAAATGAACTGGAAACAAGACCAGGTAAGTACAAGAGCTGCTGCACGGGAGTAACAGGAACGGGCATTTCCCCGCGTGTGGTCAGGGCGCTGGGGGGGAACCTCTTGGCTGCCTCTCCTCTGCCATCATCCCCAGCTCTTAGCCTTTGCACCCGGGCGTGGGGGTGGGGGTGGAGGTGGGCCAGCTGCAGCCCCAGGATGAAGGCCACAGGAGGATTCCAAAATTCCCTTTTCCCCTCAGTATGTGGTTTTTCATCGTGACTGAGCCCGTTCAACGCTTTTTACACCTCCCGCCGGATGTGAACTAGGGCACGGAGACACAGGTGGCGCAGCAGGCCATCGCCATCCCCACCCTGGGGTCAGAGGGGAAGCACTTCCCCGGGGCGGGGCTCTCCTGAGCCCCAGCACCTCTAGTCTCACGTCATTAAAAAGAAAAAGGCTGAAACACTGGGCTGCCCCCCAGTACCGCAAGCAGAATATTGAAGTGCCAGCTAAATGTTGTACCCAAGAGATGCCAGGCACGTGGGCCTCGTGGCCAGGGTCACTGGGGCTCAGGGCGGAAAAGGGCGTGGGGATTTCACGCTAAGTTCCATGACCCTCGAGGGTGAGTGGGGAGGGGGCCGGCCTAAAACCCACCCCTACCTATCTCCCAACAGAGCCACTCTGTTCTCAGCTGTTCTACGGTTTTGTGCATCCCTGTAAAGTTTTGCTTGAAAACAGTCTTCTACAACTGAAGATACAAAACAGCCTTCAAATCACTAACTTAGGGCTTCCCTGGTGGCGCAGTGGTTGAGAGTCCGCCTGCCGATGCCAGGGGACGCGGGTTCGTGCCCCGGTCCAGGAAGATCCCACATGCCGCGGAGCGGCTGGGCCCGTGAGCCACGGCCGCTGAGCCTGCGCGTCCGGAGCCTGTGCTCCGCAGCGGGAGGGGCCACAGCCGTGAGAGGCCTGCGTACCGCAAAAGGAAAAAAAAAAAAAAATCACTAACTTAGACTCCGGCCTCTTTGTTTTTTGATTTGGGAAAATGGAGCCCACAGCAGGGAGGTGACCAGCTAGTGAGCTGGGTCTGGGCTGTCACCTCATCTCAGATGCCGCCCGTGGCTGCTGGGTCCCCGAGGGCAGGGCAGCGTCCTGTGTGCCCAGTGCCCAGCAAGGGGTCCGTCCATGTTGGTAAATGAAGTAAATAGGTGTCTCCTGGGGGGCCGTGTGGACCACAGGGTGACAGCGATTTAGGTCTTCTGTCTTCAGAGAGGGAAACTCAGATACGAAAGAGCAGAAGTCTGACCTCGGTGCTTGCTCCGGAGGAGGAGGAACGTCAGGCTGGGGCGTGGGCTGCCCAGGCTTCAGTCTTTGGTCTTTTCTTGCATCGAGGGGTTTTTTGTTTACGGCAGCTACGTACTTTTAGAAAATAAAAGTTCCAGTTTCAATAGAGAATGATAAAAAATGCACCCGTATGTCCTCCCTCCAGTCTTCGGGTCTGGGGGGTCCTCTGAGCACCCCGAGGAGGCCCGGGCTCCATGCCAACCACATCCAGTTCGGGATCCGTCTCCCCGGGCTTCAGCTTTTCCCTGTACGACAGAAGGGCTTGGCCTCAAGTCCTCACCTTTTTTGACGTTCGCCAGCTTCTGTGCGTGGTGATAGGTCACACGAAGGCCGTTAGGGTCTGGAGAATACACTTGGCCGGTCCAGGGCAGGTTCCAGGGAACTCAGAAGACGGTGGCCCAGGTCGGAGATGGGAGGTGTGGGGGCTGAGAGCTGCAGCTGCTCTGATGAGGGGAGAGAGGCCTCCCCAGGGAGCACATACTTTTCCATTTCTCACTTTGTCCGAGAACTGCTGACGCAGGAAAGAAGCAAATTGCCACTCAGCGAGACTGGGCCACTGGTTTGTTCACTCACTCACTCACTCACTCACTCATCCATCCATCCATCCATCCATCCATCCATCCATCCATCCATCCATCCATCCATCCATCCCTCCATCCCTCCATCCCTCCCTCCACACACCCAGGGCAGAGTAGGAGCAGCTCCACACTTCCTTGCTGTGTGGCCTGCACAGGCTTCTGAACCTCTCTGAGCAGTTTGGGCGGGGTTGGCCCTCCTGGCTGTCGTCCCCTCCCTGCCACCCACTCTTTCCTCAACCCCTTCCCTCCAGCCTCAGCCACTGTCCCTGAACCCTGTCTCCAAGCCCAGAGGACACTCTCAGGCCTCGTCTCCGGCACCTTCACCTGGAAGATGCACTCCTCCCTCTGTGACCGCCCCTGCCTGGCTTCTCCCCCACCTCATCACACCCTCCCCGGCTTCCTGAGGTCCCCTGTCTCCATCTCCCTGATGCTCCTGGGAGCACCAGGCAGCCCTTGACACCTTCCTTCCCTGCAGGAGGCCGGGCCCTTCCCAGAGCTCTAGTTAATCTCTGTCCTCTCAGCTCCTAACCTGCCCAGCTCTGGGTCCACTTACCCAGCTGCCTCGTGTGCATCAAAGCCGGCGTGGCCGCGGCTGGTGGAGTCCTCTCTGCTTGCTCGAGCTTTCCGCCGCCCTGCTGGCAGCCCCGTGGCCCACAGAGCTGTGCCCGCCTGAAGCCTGGGAGTGGCCTCGTGACAGCTCCTCCCTTATCAGCGTGGTACCAGGACTTGCCGATTCTAGCTCCTAAGGACCTCAGTTCGTTTCATTTTCTCTCCATCGTACCTTAGGAGTCACCAGCGTTTTATTTTCTATTATTATTTTATGTAGAACTCCTAGATCTGCTAGTGTGACCTTGGCAATAATCTCCCTGGGACAGCCTGGCCGCCTGCACACCTTGAGCTGGCTTTTTTCGCCCAGAGACTTGCCCTTGGACCTGCGCTGGAGGCTTCAGCTTTCTCTGTTGTTGCCTTCGGGAACCTCCTCGTTACCTGCCTTCCAGGGCTGTGGCAGAAGACCTTGGTTTGGCTTCTGGAGGGCATTCAAGACCTCAGGGTGTGGTCTGGTTTGAGCAGAAGAGAAACGAGGTGGTTTTAGCACCTGGCTGAGGGCCGTTGTTGGGAGCTGTTGCGGTTTGGGGTCTCCAGGCACACTGCCCCCACCAGCTCCTGCCGTTTGCTTGGATTTCTTGGGACCCCGCCTCAAGACCCCTTAGAGCCACCCCGACTTGCTTATTCCCGCCCTGTAGACTCGAGAAGGCAGGCCCCCTGCACAGTGACGGAGCATGTTGCCCACTGCGTCAGGCTCTTCCTGTTCTTTCTGTCGTTCTTTTAAAAATGAATGAGTCTGGGTCCCTTCTTCTTCTCAGACAACCAGCTGAACCTGCTTGTGTTAAATTGTGGCCTTATGCCTTTTGATTAAATGACCCTAAATATCTCTGAGGTAAGGGTCATTTAAGATCAATGCTGTCAGAATGGCACATCATGGTTTACTTGGGAAGTAGTTTTGGTCACAAGATTCAAAAGTGCAAGAAAGAACCCCACAGACTATATTATAAAATGTCTTAGATGGTGCTTGTAAGAGGCTCAGTTTACATGTACAGAACTCTGGTCGATGCTGAAAAGCACATGGGTCTGGCCCTGGTCCCACAGGCAGGCCGACATCCTGGTGAACACAGAGCGATTTGTGTTTACGGGGACTTAGCAGATTGGTGGGTAGTTTGCAGTAAGCTTGGCAGTGCTTATTCGTATTTATCCAAGAGCTGCGGGGCCATCTGCCTCGTTTACATTTTGGTGGAGATGTCTGACCTTCTCGTGGAGGAGAGTTCCCAGGGAGACGGTGCACGTGAGGGTGGCTGCACGGTGACTGCGGGCAGGGGGCCGGGAGGAAGGCTGCTCTGATTCAGATCCCGAATCGGGTCCCAGCTGACCCCCGGGATCCCCCTGCAGGCCTTTCGAGTGGACAGTGGCCCCCGCCTCTCGGCAGCCGGGCCCAGCTGCCGAGCAGGTCTGGAGGTGGCAGTACCACAGCGAACACGGCAAGAGAGAAAATGAAATGACGAGCCCCAAATGCACAGCTTTTTTTTTTTTTTATGACTCCCTCCGTCCCTCCCTCTTGTCGACACAGCCTCCTTGCCGTCTCCTCTTTCTCCTTTACTGTGGCCCTGTCCTGACCTTGCCCTCCGCTGTCCACCCGGAAACACCGTGCACCCCCTTCGTGTGCCTGCCCAAAGCAGCCTCCTATAGAAACTTCTCTGACTCACTCATCTAGATGGGGCCGCTCTTCCTGGGACCTCTCCTCAGCACTGAGTGCACTTCAGCCCTGCCCTGAGTTGTCCCTATCTGGGCACTTGTCTTATTTCCTCCCCATCTTACAGGCGAGAGAACAGACTTGTGATGAGGAAGCTTCTGGAAGCACCAGTCCATGAGTGGAGGAGGCTGGTGAGCGTAGCTCAGAGCCCAGCTCTGGGGCCAGGCTTCTCCCTTCCCAGGACGAGGATGTCAGGGAGGCTCACTCTGGGTCAGAGTGCCTGGTCTTAAGGCCCACCCCTCCCCCTCCCCCTCCCCCCTCCCCCCTCCCCCTCCCCCACCCAGCTCTGCTGGCCCTGCTGGCACCCACGCAGCAGTTCTCACCGGCCTGGCCTCCGCCCCCAGCTCAGGGATTCCAGGCCACGGGAGCACATGCTGCCCAGTCACTGTGTCTTAAGTCGCCGGGCTCGGGCTTGGGGCTGTGTGTTCCCCTCCGCTTCATCCCGTGTCCTGGGCACCCACGGTGCCCACCGCAGAGCCGAGCCTGGCCTGTCGAGACGAGGCAGCCGCTCCTGCCCCGGGGGGCTGGGGGGTGGTGTCCCAGCCCAGGACATACCCCTGGCCGAGGGTCACCCAGGGCTGCCTGAAAGACATGTCATTTCATCTGCCGCCAGCCCCGCCCGTCCCTGTCCCTGTCGTGGGAGAAGGAGGTCTGTGGGGTTTCAGGAAGGAGAGAAAGGGAGGGGTTGGCTTTCCCCACTTCGGTCTTCCTGAAGGTGAACCCATCCCTGGTGAAAAAAATTGTCCTTTTGGAGCCACGAGGCGGCCTCGGCATCTGGTCCCCAAGCAAGCCCAGGAGCTTGGGCAGGGAGCTGCTTCCTGGTCTGGATGCCTGCGTCCAGCTCTTTCTTCCTCCTTTTCTGAAGTCCAGGGAAGCTGTTGTGTCGGGGGACGATAGATAAAGGCCCCTGACCCTCCCAGGTTTATGGCAGGGCTTTGAAGTGTGTTTCCTCTCGGCCCTCGGGCCACACC
>NW_021145890.1:0-4257 GCF_002837175.3 Physeter macrocephalus | reverse complement strand
CCCCCCCCCGGCCAGCTTCCTCCAGGCCCTGCAGACAGGCAGGAAGGACGCGATGGCTCCGCTGGGCCACCAAATCCTGCACCTCGGAGCATCTGCTGTCCCATGCCAGCTCGAGGTGGGGAGAGCTGATTGCCGGGGAGGGAAGGGCCAGTTCCTGGGGTGCCCCCTGGCTGTGCTCGCCTGAGAGGTGACTCCTCCTCCCCCCCGCCGGCCCCCCCACCCACCCCCATTGGCTGCGCCTCCACACACCCCTTTGAACTTTACTGATGACAAGCGTGTTAGAAGATTACTTTGAAATCTCAATTCTCCAGCAAAGACACCAACTCGGGGGCCGGCTTTACCTCTGATTTATGTCGGCCGCATCCAGAGGGCGGGATTGCCACCCTTCCCAGGGCGAACCCCACAGTTAGGGCGTTTGCGTGTGGTTTCTGCTCCCCTGAAGCCTGTGACAGATCGCCCGAGAGGACCTCCTGACAAGAGTGTGACGTGTTCATCGCGGCGGGGCCCCTGCGGCCCGATCGCTTCCAAGATTAACCATCCCGTGGGGTCTGCGCTGCCCCGTGAGCCATCGGGCTGCGGGATTAAGATTACTGATGAACGTATGGAGTCGGATCTGGTTTAAAACGGTCTCGGTTTTGAAGTTTTTAGGTTTGGTAAGGAAATGAAACCCTTTGTCCCAAACCGGGGCCCGTTGGTCTTGTCAGCGTCACGTGCGTGCAGCGTGTTTTCAAGCGTCTCTATTTTGAGCTGTTTGGAAAAGCAGCTGCCCTGATTCGAGACACATGTGTCTCCAGCTCGCTTCCCGACGTTAGCACTAAAATAGAAATCGGTCTCTGTCTGCAGCCTCTCTCGCAGGCAACTCATCAATGAAACCGCTTCCAAATGTTTTCCCTAAGCACGTTGGTTCCACCGGCTTCTGTCTCATCCGCCTTGTGTGGAAGGTAACGTTTTTGGTTCTAAAGAGTTTTCAACAGTTTCTTCTCTGGAGAGCAACATCTATTCCATATACAGTGAACTTAGAAAAATTCCTGGTAGAATCAGTCACCCCCGTCCTGCATTAGAATCCTCCAGAAACCACCGGGTTGTGGGCCCCTCGAGGCCACGGCAGCGCGTGCATCGTTGCTCCGCGTGCACCTGGCTTCCTCCTGCAAACGTTCGTTTGCACTTTAGCAGGCTGTTTATCGGATTGGGTCCGTGCAGTTCCCCGGAACACTGACGGGCTGGGTGAGGGTTCGCCAGTGTTCAGGGAACGGTGTTTTTAAACATGATTTACTTTCGGCCAATGTCCTGCAAGCTTCAGTTGCAAAATTCACAGGATAGCTCGAGATCTTTTAAAAATGACAGAGCCCACCCACCTGCCAGACTCAGGCTGGAAGGGCCTCCGTGAGCATTTATCTCAGATACTCCCTATAGCTCCAGCCGACCTCTCCCTCTTGAACAAAGTGATGTGTAAGTTTTGGGTTCCTTGTCTTTTAACTGAAAAGCCCTTGTTTGTTAAGCTGTGATGGTGGGGGGAGGAGGAAGCACGGGGAGTGGAAATAACCTTTCTCCACCGTTACGTTCTTTAATAAACATCTGTATTCAATGCGTCCTATTTGCCAGGCCCTGCGCTGAGAGGAGAAACATCAGCAAGGCATGGCCCAGCCCGCAGGGGCCTCTCAGGGGGGCCTCGGGCCTGGAAACAGGGTGCCTTGGGTGTTGGGGGCCCAGGACCAGCCCTCAGTCCTCCGTGGGGGGCGGTTGGGTGGACTTTCGTACAGGAGGTTACCCAGCTGGTGAAGCTCTAGAGCAGCCCGGGTATGTTGTAAGGCCTGCCCTCCTCTTAACTCTGTGTCTTAGACCTGCTCTTGTTTTGCCTTTTTCACACTATGTTGCCAGGATTTGCATGTTTATCCTCCTTGTGGAACCCCAGCTGTAGAGGCAGGCGGCGATCTGCCTGGCCGTGCACACGCAGGGCACACAGCAGACGCTCAGTAAGTGTGTGCCGAGCAAAATCCACTCCTTCCTTCTGGAGAGAGTTGTCACCGGTTACCTCGCCCCTGCTCAGAAGGGGCTTAACTGCTTTTACTGAATCTCCTCCAGTTTGAGACATCACTGTTCATTCTTTAGTTGTGTCAGAGGAAAAGTGTGATTACTTTTCAAAAATTTGACTAAAAAAGGTGGTTTGAGAACCATAGTGTAAAATGAGGTAAGATGGCTTGTGGTGTTGAGCTCTGCACATGGCCTTGAGCTCGGGGCGGGGGCGGGGGGGTAGAGTTTGGGTTGGTGGCTTCCCTCTGGCTCCCACAATCCTGGGGTTTGGGTTGGTTCTGGTGCTCCGTGGCTCACCCCTGCTCACGCTTCCTCGCAGATCTTGCCCCCGTGGGGTCTCGTCTGGCTCTTAGCAGCTCGGGTAGAATTCCAGGTGGTGGCCTCCCCCACTGTCCCAGCCCAAGGACGCCTGGAGGTTGGGTCACAGCCCTCCGGGAGCTCAGCTCCTTCCTTGCTTGAGGCTGACGCAAGGTCTACTGGGTTGTTTGGGATGGGGCTCCCCGTTGTCAAAGAATCACAGCGTATTTGCGGGCCTCCAGGGAAACGGGGGTGCACTGTGGATCTGACCACAGCTGTGGGCCACCCAGCCTCTCCCACACGCAGCATCTGAGTTGTTAACAGCCTCCCCCAGCCCCCCCGCCCCCCGCCTCCCCCACCCCGGGCTGCAGTTCTTCCCTCCTGGACGGGGAGCTCTTCGTTGCTGCCACCTACGAGCGACTCTCCAGATCCCGGGAAGGGGGGGGGGGGGCGTGTCTCTGTCACACTGCGTGACTGGGACGGGGGTGGGGGGAGCTGTCCTAATAAAGGAGGTTACTTCTCAGCTGCCCAGAAAGGGACCTGGGGGCGTTGACCGCGTGCCTTGTATTTGCCAATAGTAGAGTCCATCTGCCCTATCAAAAGGGGCCTGGGATCGGAGGGAGGGGGCGCTCATGGTCAGAGCTGGGCGTCCCCCGGGTCAGGGGCTTGGGCTCCGTGCCAGCCCCACCCTCTGTCAGGCCTCCCGAGGCTTCTTAAGCCGCAGATTTCTCACTCTCAGGGTGGCATGCTTGTCCATCATAGGCCATTCCATTAAGTGACCGGGATTCATGAGGTGGTAAGGTCACCATGGTGTCACTTAAATTAAACCTAAATTGCTACCCCCGGTTTCAGAATGACCTCGGATGTAAAAATCACCCGTCTCCCTGAATTGCTCCCTGAGTTGCTATCCAGTGCTTTATGGACACGATGTCTAGATAGTCTGCGTTTCCTAAAAAATACGGCTCAGTCCTGTGTCTCCCTTCACACACGTCTGGATGCAGAGTCAGAAAGATTTTCCAAACGGCAGGGTGCGGGCCAGCAAGCTGTCCCCGGGGAGGTGGGCTCAGCCAGGGAGGAGCGGGGAGGTCAGCCTGACCTGCTGGTGAAATTGGATCAGGGAGCCGCAGGATAGACAGCTTGGGTCAGCTGAGCGAGGCCCCCGCGCGCTCTGTATTTGTGTGGACTGGGAGAGAACGTCAGGCTTCCACGTTTACGAGAAAGGAAAAGAAATTTGGCTAATAAACCAGTTCATAAATAACCTCAGATGACAATAGGCTTTTATCCCCAGAGTCTTCTGAGCTTTTAAAAAAAAATACATTCATATCCCACAACTCATATGATGTTCACAGCACCCTTTTAGCTGGAGTCATTGGGTGGGGGGCGGGACTGAGGCTGGGGCCGGGCGCAAGGCCTACCCGGGTTCCACAGGGAGAGAGTGATGAGGCTGGCACGGGCTCTGGTCTCCTGGCTCTGTCCACGTGGCCTGAGTTCCCGGATGTGAAGCGGCGCTCATCCTTCTCACAGGTGCACCCACCTGTGATGGGGGCATGGCGAGGCCAGAGAAAAGGAAGAGGATGACAGGATAGGTGGAGGCCCCGGACTTTCTCTTAAAGGGCCGGTTACTAAATATTTTAGGCCTGGCCATCCAAGAGGCAAAATCAGGATATGATGTACATACTTATCTGTTCATTTTAAACGCAACCATTTAAAAGTGTAAAAGAACATTCCTAGCTCAAGGGCCATAAAAATACTGGCAGCGTAGTCAGCTGGATTTGGCAGCTTTCGACCCCTGGGTGGAGCCACCTTTGCATCCAGCCGGGGCTCATTTAAGACCCAGGTCTGGACTGCTGGCCTCTTTCCTTGTGTGCAGTTTTCCTGCCCATGTGGTTCCCAAAGCTCTGCCCCACCCATTCAGGGTCCGTCTCCGCT
>NW_021145889.1:43122-50000 GCF_002837175.3 Physeter macrocephalus | reverse complement strand
TCTGCGCGGGACAATGAGGGTGTGGGGTCGGCCGGCCGCCCCCTTCTCGCTGTCCGCCCTCCCTCCACGTCCCTCCCTGCTGCGCACTCACCAGGGATGGGGATGCGGCTGGCGGGCAGGAGCTCTGGGAGGGTCTCGGCGGCGCCCTCGGGCCGCGCTGGCTCCTCTCGCTGGCGTTGGAGCTTTCTGGTGCTCAGGCGGGGCAACTGGACCCGCGTCCTGCGGGGAAGGGCGGTGAGGGGGGTCGTGAGAGAAGAGACTGTCCGCGGGAAGGGGTGGTTCCGGAGGGGACGGGGCCAGGGGAGGTGGAGGACCGGAGGGGAGTCCTGAATAGCTGGAGGGTGGTCCTGGCAAGGGCGGGCCCTGGGGAGGTGGGGGGACAGTCCTAGCAGGGCGTCTGGGGTCTTTGTGGAGTCTGGGCCTGGGGAGGAGGTACGGACTGAGGGCCCCGAGGTCCCCACCCCGGCCTCCGGCGCCCGGCCCGGGCCTCCTGCACCCGACCCTTGCGCGGGGGTCGAGGCAGGGGCTGCTGTTCCGCGAGGTCGGCACCGGGCCGGGCCTCTGAGAGCGGGAAACGGTCGATGGACAAGTCGGTGTTGTCGGCAAAGATCCTGCACACGAGGGTCACGCAGTGCACCACGCGTGGGAAGAGGGGGATCCCAGGAGAGAGTGGTCCAACTCGCCACCGCTGGCCCAGCTGCCCACCTCTTCCGTGTGGCCTGGCCTTCCCAGGAGGAGCAGACTGGGCCCAGGCCGAGGTGGCTGCAGCTGGCCCCTGGCCATCCCCTGGCCAGCCCTCCAGCCGCCCCAGGGCTCTGAGCCACCCCTGGGTTGCTGCGGTCCCGAGCAGAGGCGCTTGCCCTAGGCTAACCAGGGTGCGACAACGCCTCCCATCCCTGGTGGACTTGTGGGCTTCCCCGCGCGGGGATGGAGTGGCCAGCTCCCTCCTCTTGGGGCCGGATACCCGTAAAACCAAGCGAATCATTTTCGACTCTCAGGTGTACAGAAACGCGGTTTACTTGGTAGGCGGCGTTGGTTCAATAAACTATACAGCTGGCACCGCCTGCCTCCGGCGCTTTCTCCCCGCCCCGCCCCGCAGCCACAGTCGTGGAGACGCGGGAGCACAGGCGACGGTGCCGCCGCCCTTGCCTGGCCCTACACCTGCCAGCGCGAGTCCGCGGTGATGGGCGGGCAGCTGAGGAAGCGGAAGCCGAACCTGCTCTCGGCCGTGCTCTGCACCGACAGCGCCACCATCGGACAGCCGCGGTCCACGCTCTTCCGGCGCACCTGGGGGGGCGGGGCCTGAGAGGCCGCAGGGCGGGGGCGGGGGCGGGGCGGGGCGGGGCGGGGGCGGAGGCGGGGCGGGGCGGGGGCCGGGGACAGGGCCGGGGGTTGCCCGGACGCTCGCGCCAGCGCTCACCCGGAGCTTGTGTTCCTTCCTAGCCTGGCAGTCCTCGACGCGCAGCCCGGCCTCTGCGCGGGACAATGAGGGTGTGGGGTCGGCCGGCCGCCCCCTTCTCGCTGTCCGCCCTCCCTCCACGTCCCTCCCTGCTGCGCACTCACCAGGGATGGGGATGCGGCTGGCGGGCAGGAGCTCTGGGAGGGTCTCGGCGGCGCCCTCGGGCCGCGCTGGCTCCTCTCGCTGGCGTTGGAGCTTTCTGGTGCTCAGGCGGGGCAACTGGACCCGCGTCCTGCGGGGAAGGGCGGTGAGGGGGGTCGTGAGAGAAGAGACTGTCCGCGGGAAGGGGTGGTTCCGGAGGGGACGGGGCCAGGGGAGGTGGAGGACCGGAGGGGAGTCCTGAATAGCTGGAGGGTGGTCCTGGCAAGGGCGGGCCCTGGGGAGGTGGGGGGACAGTCCTAGCAGGGCGTCTGGGGTCTTTGTGGAGTCTGGGCCTGGGGAGGAGGTACGGACTGAGGGCCCCGAGGTCCCCACCCCGGCCTCCGGCGCCCGGCCCGGGCCTCCTGCACCCGACCCTTGCGCGGGGGTCGAGGCAGGGGCTGCTGTTCCGCGAGGTCGGCACCGGGCCGGGCCTCTGAGAGCGGGAAACGGTCGATGGACAAGTCGGTGTTGTCGGCAAAGATCCTGCACACGAGGGTCACGCAGTGCGCGGCCTGGTGCTCGCTGAGGACCTGCGGGGCCGTGGGGGACACGGTGGTCACCACCCCGCAAAGCCCGCCCTTCCCACCACCCCCGCTGGGACCCGCACTGACCTCGCCTTGGGGGTTCAGGAGGAGGGTCACGCAGCCCCGGCTGGAGTGCAAGTGGACGGGCTCCTGGCCCAAGGAGGAGGGTGGCTGCCGCTTGGTGCTGCCGGGCGCCTCGCCCCACACCTGGGGACGGCGTCGGCGGCGGGTGAGGGGCGAGGGGCGGCGGCGGGGGGCCGGGGCGGGGCCGCGAGGGCCGCGGGGAGCAGGGCGCACCGTGATGTGGTGCCTTGGCTCCAGCAGCGTGCTGGGCGGGAAGCGGTACATGCACACAGGGAAGTCGCGCACCAGCTGCTGCAGCACGAAGCCACCCAGGTCGGCCGTCTCCTCCAGCGACTGGTTAAGGATGCGCACGAACCTCCGGCGGCGGCTCACCGCGGTGATCTTCAGGCAGGAGCCTGTGGGGCTGGGGCGGGAGCGCGGGCAGGGGCGCTGTGCCGAGACGTTCGGGCCCCTTCCACCGTGGTCCCGCTAGGAGACCTGCCCGTGCTCCTGCGCTCGGGGCTCGCTCCCCTCCTCACCTTGGACAGCGCCCGGAATGCCGCGGGTGGGGGTCCGCACTGGACTCAGGCTCCTGGCCATTCTTGCCGTGCCTGTCTGAGTGGGTTTTCCGGAGATCCAGGGAGGGGCGGCCTGTCCAGGAGGGGAACCCCAACATGGAGGGTCCACTGGGGACATGTCCTGTGAGGCCAGACCTGGCCCACAGCGCCCTGAGGTTCCACGTGGGAGAGAAGCAGCACCCAGGCAAGGGTCAGATCCCAGACAGGAGAGATGGCGGACCCAGGAGGCTGAGGGAAGCAGGGGAGTGCCTGGCAGTGCTTGTGGGGGGTGGGGGGTGTGGATTCAAGCCAGAGCACAAAGGCAGTGGCAGTAGTCCTCCAAGACCACCTTAACCCCTAGGGATGTGGCCGGAAAGGCCCCAACTGCCTCAAACTGGGCTACTGTGAAAGCCCAGAGGGTGGGGGACACCCTCGAGGACTTTGGGCAGAGATCACAGTCCTGCGGGGGTGGGAGGGGGGAGAAACCAGGGGAGACCCGCCCCACTCCACCTTCTGACGTCGCTCGACTGTCCCCACAGAGGTTCTGTGCCTGTGCCTCTGTCTGCTCAGCAGTGTGGCCTGGCGCCTGGGGAGGGTCCCCTGTCACTTTCAGCACGAGATAACGTGCAGTCAGCAGGCAGCCGCTGGCCTCGGAGTCGGCGCCCCTGGAGCTGCTGCTGCCCCCCAGGGGCGGGCAGCGCCACTCGACGCTCTTGAGACGATGCCTCCTCTGCCGGCAGCACAGCCCTGAGTTCCGCCGCTCAGGCTGTGTGGCCGGTGGGAGCTCCGGGAGTGGCGGGGCCCGGGGGAGCCTGCAGGTCAAGATCAGCTCGCTGCCCGTGGCTTCAGCTCCTGGACCCCAGCCCTGCCCCCATCCAACTTCCATAAGGAGGGCAGGGCACACCAAGTTGTGGCCCCAGTCCCTAGGATCCAGCCTGGGCAAAGGGCTCATGGCTGGACAGAGATGGCCCCAGAGCCCTTTCCCTTCTAAGTGACCTGTTCAGGGACACTAAGGGGTGGAACTTGGAGTTTGGTCCGTACCAACCAAGGCAAGCCCTCCCCTCCCCTCACCCCTAGGGAGTCCCCACCCAGTGCAGTTACTTTTGATCTGAGCTGGACTCGAGGTTGGTGAAGAGGTTGGGGTACCGGTGGGCGATGCTGTTCCAGTCCACATCCTCCAGCTGGAAACCCTGGCCAGGGGGCAACAAGCGCATGACCTGACCCTCCCGCAGGGCTGCAGAGCCAAGAACACAGCTGGAGGGCCTCGCTTACCTCCCCAGCAGTGGGGGACCGATCGTTCTCAGAGAGGTCACTGGGGTCCATCAGGGTCTCTGCCATCACCACCTGCAAAAGGGGCAGCAGGCGGGGGGGGGAAGCGCTCCCCTCTGCCCAAGGTCACTCTCCCCTCTGACCTCCCCAGTACCTGAGTCACACACTCGATAAGCATCAGGTGGCGGGACTACAGGGCTTGTAGCGCCTCCCTGTCCCAGGCCTCGGTCCTGGTTCCAGAGGCAGCCTGAGGGGGGCAGGCCTCCCAGGCAGCCCAGGGACCCCCAGCGGAAGCACCAGTCTCAAGGGGACATGCTACCTGTCGGAGGGAAGACCAAGGACGGCGGGCTTGGGGGGCGCCCAGGGGCCAGGCTCACCTCCACGCTGCCCACGGAGGACCGCAGCATGCGGCCCACCCAGGAGGAGCGGGCCAGCTGCAGGAGGCAGGACTTCTGCAAGGCCTGCAGCTCGGCCTCCAGCTGCCGCAGGGTGTCTCCGGTCTGCAGCAGCCGCTCCTCCAGGTGTGCCTTCTCCTGTTCGGGGAAGGGCCCAGAGGTGGGCGGGGCCTTCTGTAGACCCTGCCGGCCAAGGCCAAGCCCTGCCTGGCCCCCCCCCATCCTCACCCCGGCTTGGGCCCCGCACCCCACTCCCCGATCCCACCTGTCCCTCACCAGCTGGGCCTGTTCTTTCTGCTCTTCCAACTCCAGAGTCAGCTTTCGGACCTGGTTTTGCAAGAGCTTCCGACTGTGCGAGCTCCTGGGGGAAAGGGCAATCTCAGCAGCCCCCACCTCTGGGTCGGCAGCCAAGGAGAGAAGGAGGGGCTCCGCTTCACTGTCATTAGGGGCCTGAGAGCACAGAGTGCAACTGGGCCAGGCCAGGTCAGGCCTTGAAGAGGTCTGGGCTGGAGGTGGCGTCTAGGTTGGGTTCAGCACCCACGGACATGTTCGGGACGAGGGTCTGGGTGGCTTTACAGTATATTAACTTCTTCAGGGCTGGGGTGGGGGATCAGGGCCAGGTAAGGACGGGGGCTAGAAGCGAAGGTCAGGGCCAGGGTCAGGGCTGCGGTCTTGGCAGTGGACTTTGGAGTCAGACATAAACTCGGAGTTAGGGTCGAGACGGGGACTGGGAGGTGGGGCACCAGCAGTATGCTGCTGACCTCTCGGCTGGAAGCCCAGCCACTTCCTGCAGGATACGGCAGTGTCGGGCCTCCCGGTGGTTCTCGATCGCCCACCGCAGGGCCTGGATCTCCAGTTCTCGCTGCCTCCACAGCAGCCGCAGGATGCGGGGGTCCAGGGACTCCGGGGCAGACCTGAAAGGCCAGCACTCCTGCCGTTTGATCAGGCCCTGCTCTCTGGCTGGCCTGGCCCAAGCGGCTGACCTCCCCCCTCCCCTCCTTACTGCGGGTTGACAGAGGAGACCATCCTGGTGGAGCTGGGCTTGGTGTCCTGAGGGCACGCGGGAGCCCCAGCGTCGGCAGAGGCGCTGGCTGGAGGCCCCACGTGGCCGCTGACCAGTTCTCGGTCCACCAGGGATGGGAAAGCCTCTTCCTCGGCATCTTCAGCCTCCTGACAAGACTCAGGGGCCATTCTTGTTGTTGTTGAGGGAGCTGAGAGGAGGGATGGTAGGGCTGCCCTGGGTCCCGTGTGTGGGCACCCCTGCAGGGCTCTCCTTACATGGCCAGCGCACGTGCGTGTGTACGGCAGCCCCAAGATGGCACCGCTGGTTCACAGAGCGTCACTCTCCAAGAAGGGGTGTGTGTGTGTGTGTCTGCCCCACAGGACAGCACACTGCCAGTCACGTGGGTGTCCACACCTGCGTGTTTCTGACCAGGCCAGGGCAGCAGGTCACCCCACCCCTGGCACCATGTCACTTGGGTGTTCACACATTCCCTGTCATATCCCCCGTCACCCTTGCCCTCCAGGAGCTGTAGTCCTGCCCCCCAGCCTAGTGCAAGTGTCCCCAAAGGTGCTAGTCCTTTGCCGGTGATGTCCCTGTCCCCCTCAGACCCAAGGCCCTCCCGCCAACACTCACCTGAGGCCTGAAATCCAAGCAGGCCTGGGGAGAGAAAGGCTCTACAGTGTTGCCATGGATACCAGCACCCAGAAGGGGAGGGGCCGTTTGTTACCAGGAGCCTCCAGGGAGACCCCAGACTGGGGCCCTGAGTGGACCCTGGGCCCCCTCCTTGTCCAGCCCGAAGGAGAAGCTGTGAGAGGCTGAGCTACTGCCCAGCTAACCTCCGCAGGCCCAGAGGACACAGAGTGACCAGTAGGGTCTACCATGGTCCCCAGCTCAGCCCAACACCTCCAATGGACCCTGGGGCAGGTTCCCACCATCCATCCCCAGCCTGACCATGGTGATCAGTGGGTATTGGGGGCATTGCTGCCCTGTGAGTGTGTCCACAGGCCAGCAGGACGGCCTTTGTGAGAATGTGGCCCTCACTGGGGCCTGAGCTGACTGGGGAGGAGGGAGAGGAGGCAGGTGAGAGCTCTGAGAACCTGGCGGAGGGGCTTGCTGAACTGTAACCAGCAGTGGAGCCCCTCCTGAGTTCCTCCTATGGCCTCTGTGCCCATAGCGGCTGGTGCCCATTTACCTGACCAAGAGAGAAGCCTCCCCTTCCCCTCTCCCCATCCACCTCCACCACTCGAGCCACTGCAGGGAGGCCTGGGGACACTTATATAACAATGACAATGGTCCCCTCACCCGCGCCCCTGAACAAAAGTGAGGCCCCAGACCTGATCCATAAGACTCATGCTCTCCAGTATTTGCCCCACCCCCACCCCACCTTCATTCCTTCACCATTCATTCATTCAGACTTTCAGCTTTTGCTCTTGGTAGGGCTTGTGGCGGGAAGGAGGACACGCCCCC
>NW_021145889.1:0-43047 GCF_002837175.3 Physeter macrocephalus | reverse complement strand
CTCTTGGTGGGGTTTGTGGCGGGAAGGAGGACCCGCCCCCCCCCCCCCCCCCCCCCCCCCCCCGCCCATGGCCCAGTCTGATTGGGCGAGTACAGGCTCTGGATGCCCTTGCTGCTGGGCCACACAGATAGCACTGAGGCTACGAGGGGCCCTGGCTGCCGCGCTGGCTTGGGGTCTCCTGGCAGGAGAGCAGGACTGGCCTGGTGCAGGAGCGTGTCCATAGCTTGGGCAGGCATTGGGCCCCACTGAGGGCAGGAAAGGGTGGGGGGAAGGAATCTCAGACAAAGAGTCCAGGGCCTTTGTCCCAGGCAACCTCTGGGCAGCCCCCTCACCCACCAGGATCGTCAGCCTGGCAGCAGCCAGAGAGGAGCAGCGGCCAACCAGCTCCACTACCTCCCGCTAAGAGCCCCCGACCCCTGTGCGTTCCGACGCGGGCCCATCAGGCCGGGGAAGGGGCGTTTCTGGCCCCGCGGCTCCTCTGGGCGCAGGCCGGGCTCGCGGGGTCCCAGGCCGGCGCCCCCTCCCTAGGCGGGAGGCTCATCAGACTGGGAGGCTTCTGCGGAAGTCAGTTGTGGATCGTGGCCAGGCACCTGCCCCTCGCGCCGCCTGCGACTGCGGTCTGGGACGCGCTTCCGTGTTGTTTTCGGGCTTGGGGCGTGCGTGGACCCGAGTTCTGTCCGCCCCTCAGCTACCCGGAGCCCCGCCCACACCTGGGCGCCTCCGGGGGCGGGGCGGGAGGGGAGCCAATGGGGAGGGCCAGGGGCGAGGCTCAGAGTAGGTGGCTAATGGGCGTCGGCACGGGGCGGGCAGTGCGCGCCGAAGAGCCAATGGAAGTGTGCGGGGCGGGGCGCGCCGGCCGTGGGCCAATGGGGTGGCGGGCCGGGGCGCTCCCGCGGCGCTGTAGGCGGCAGGTTGCGGCGGCGCCCGGCGCCTGGCAGCGGCCAGTTCGCGTCCGGATTCCGGAGGCAGGCGAGCGTCCAGGTGAGCCGCGCCGGGCCCCGGAGCTTCCAGAGCGCAGGGCGCGGCCCCGGACGGGGACTCCGACGGAGGGGCGCAAGCCGGGCCGGCGTGGGGGCCGCGCCGCACCTGCACCCGCCCCGGGCGGGGACAGCGGCCTCGCGGCGATCGCGGGGACGGGCGGGAGTGGGGAGGCGCCGCCCGTGCCGGGTGCGGTGGGTCCGGAGGGCCGAGGTCTGCGCGCGGACGCCCCGCGGGAGGGGCTGTACCCTCCGAGCCAGGTGGCTGGGTCTGGTTAATGATTTGCCTTGTTCCGGGAGTGGGGCGGGGCGAGAGCAGGCTGGGAAGTGGGGAAGCCTCCGAGAGCTGCGGGAGGGCACACTGGTTCCCGCTTTGGGGGGCACTGGTCTTTGCTACCCCACCCCCAGGAATGCGCGGCCTGCAGGTGGGGCTGGGCAGCAGACGCTGAGGGGCAGCAGTCCTGAGCCAGTTCAGGGGGTGAGGGGCAGGCCTCAAGGAGGAAGAGCGGGGCCAGGCTGTGTTGGGGCCAGGCAGGGCCTGACCCTGTGGCCTTCACCCTCCCTGCAGGACAGGGATGCTCTCAGGGCTGGCGGCCATGGAGCTGAAGGTGTGGGTGGATGGCATCCAGCGTGTGGTCTGTGGGGTTTCAGAGCAGACCACCTGTCAGGAAGTGGTCATCGCACTGGCCCAAGCGATAGGTGAGTCCCCTGAAGCACGGATGGCCCAGCGGGTGCACCTGGGGTGCCCCAAGGAGGGTGGGGCTGTTGCTGTCCCCTCTTGCCTTCCCCCAACTGCGCAAGCCAGGTGGACAGACGGTAAGGGATGTGGGCTGACTGACCCTTCTCCCCTACTACAGGCCAGACAGGCCGCTTTGTGCTTGTGCAGCGTCTCAGAGAGAAGGAACGGCAGCTGCTACCCCAGGAGTGTCCAGTGGGTGCCCAGGCGACCTGTGGACAGTTTGCCAGCGATGTCCAGTTTGTCCTGAGGCGGACAGGACCCAGCCTCGCTGGGAGGCCCTCCTCGGACAGCTGCCCTCCCCCTGAGCGCTGCCCAATCCGAGCTAGCCTTCCCCCAAAGCCTCGACCAGCACTGGACCGTGAGCCCTGCAGAGCACTGACCTTCAGCCTGGGCTTCCCTGGGCTGGCCCCCGGCCCTGTGCCACCCGAGCCCATGGGTCCCGCAGCACCAATACCGGGCTGCTGCGCCGACCTGCAGGGCTTGGAGCAAAGGGTGCGCAGGAACGCAGCGGAGCTGGGCCAGGAGGCCTTCTGGGAGCAGGAGCTGCGGCGGGAGCGGGCCCGGGAGCGCGAGGGGCAGGCCCGCCTGCAGGCGCTGAGCGCGGCCACGGCCGAGCATGCCGCTCGGCTGCAGGCCCTGGACGCCCAGACCCGCGCCCTGGAGGCCGAGTTACTTGTGGCCGCAGAGGCCCCTGGGCCCCCCTCGCCCACAGCGTCTGTCGCAGAACGCCTGCGCCAGGACCTGGCCGCCCAGGAGCGGCAGAGTGTGGAGGTGCAGGGCAGCCTTGCCCTGGTGGGCAGGGCTCTGGAGGCTGCTGAGCACGCCCTGCAGGTGAGCCCGCAGGACCCCGCAGCCCTGCCAGTTCCTGCATCGCAGGGTGGATTTGGGTGTCGGTCTCAGGATCAGACGAGGGAGAGCGTGAGGCCGTGCGGCTCTGAGGGTCCCGTGTGCCTCTGAGGGTCCCGTGCGCCTCTGAGGGTCCCGTGTGCCCTAGGCCCAGGCCCAGGAGCTGGAGGAGCTGAACCGCGAGCTGCGTCAGTGTAACCTGCAGCAGTTCATCCAGCAGACGGGGGCTGCGCTGTCCCCACCCCCACGGCCGGACGGGGCCCCCCCTGGCACGCAGGTCAGAGCGGTTCTGGAGGGTGGCCAGGTCGGTGGGGGGCCCAGCCCAGCTCCGAGCTGACCCGCTCTTCCCACAGGATCTTCTGCCTCCGTCCAGAGAAGAGCCCCTCCCGGGAGCCCCCCAGAGTCCAGCCCTAGTGTCCTGCCTGAGCCCAGAGAGTATGTCTGTCTCCCCGACTCTGGGTGGGACGAGGTCCTTCTGTGGCCCCCGCAGCCCTCTCAGCCCATGTCTTCCCCACAGTCACCCCCATGACGCAGAACTCCTGGAGGTAGCGGCTCTCGCCCCAGAGTGGACGTCCAGTGCCAGCCCAGCCCTGGGCTCTGATGACACGAGCAAGGGCAGCCAAGGCCAGCCCAGCCTGGATGACAGAAGGCGAGCTCGGGGTCACAGAGGACTCCTTCCACCATGCAGTGGGAAGCCCTGGTACCCTGGGTCTGAGATGGGACTCCTTGGAGCCCTGGGTTTCTGCTGCAGGGGGCAGGGGAAGGCTGAGGACTCTCGCCCTAGTCCTTGTCAAATCTGCCCAGACCCCTGGAGAAGCATGGGGCGTGGCCAGCCCAGAAACCACTAGGCCCCAAAGGCCACAGCTCCTTGCTGGGGAAGGGAGGTGCACAGACCACCCTGTGTTCAGCCTGTAGGTATGTGCTTGCGTGCGGGAGGTATCCTCCCCCACGTCCATGTGTGTGCAGGTGCGCGCGCGCGCACGCACGCGTGTGTGCTGCCTTCCTACCCCGACACTAAAACCTCAATAAACTGCCCCACGTGGCTTAAGCGTGTCCCGAGGCTGCACTGGGCAGGGTCTGTGGGGTCTCTGGTTAGTCCCCTGAGCTGCCTGGGGCTGGCAGCAGCCAAAGATCCTGAGATGGGGGTTTCCCAGTGACCAGTCATCAGTTGGTCTAAAGCTGGAGCTCCCAGGGGCTCACATTTCAGGCTGCTGTGTCCACCCACCCCCCTGGGGGGGTGGCCCTTCCCTGTTGGTGTGCGGAGAGGGGGGGCGGGGGGGTCCTCTCCTTGGCAACCTGAGCCTGGGGTTGGAGTGGTGCTGGGCGCCTGAAGCAGCCTCAGCACTGACCTGGGTTTCTGTCTGGACCTCTCCCCCACCTGGCTTCCCTCTCTGGCCTGCTCCCCACCAGCAGCAGAAAGCGCTGCCCCCTCTGGGGTGGCTCCTGGATATGAGGACTCAAGGACACGCTAGACCCGTCCATCAGGTTTCCTGAGTCTGAGAGCTTGCGGGGACTCCTGGGTCTGCGAGGCCCAGGGAGCTTTGCTGGCCCCTGGAGGGTGTGCCGCCCACCTCCGCTCCCCAGGTGGGCATGAAGCCTCAGCTGCATGCCTGCAGCCTTGAAATTGGGGCAGGGCGAGGTCCAAATCACAGCCCTGGTCCTGGGGTGGGCCACAGGCTCCCAGCTTAGAGAGCTGTGGCTAGGATGGGAGAGCTCCGCCAGTCAGAGCCTGGGGGGCTCTGAGGCTTGGGTGCAGCCATGCGTATGGAGGAACAGGGGGCGGGACAGCCTAGATCACAGGGGTCTTCGTGCTTAGTTTTGGGGCGGGCAACTTTGGGATGGACTCAGCCTTCTTCTGGGGTGGCCCCTGAGCCAGGCCTGGTATTCCCCACTTCCTTTGGGGCCGACAGTAGGGGACGTGAAGTCCTGAGTGCAAGAAGCAAGGAAACCACCAAGCGCACGGCTTATGGGAGTAACCAGGAGCCGGTACCTCCTGCCTGAGCTGCAGTAGGGATGGGAGTGGCTGCACAGGCCTGGTGACAAAAGGGATCTGGCCCCGGCTTCCTCTGTGGAGCCCCCAGCCCATCCCCTCACCTGTCCACACTCCTGCCTGACCTGTGACCGCAGATAGGGCCAAGTACAAGCCACACAGGGTGCAGCCCAGAGTGCACGGGCTAGTCAGGCCTTGCCCTGGGTGGGAGGACTGGGGACTGTCCGAGGGGCCTGCTCCCTTCACCTGTAGCCCCCACCTGTGCTCCAGAGGGTTGGATGGACCGCTGGGCACCAGCCCTGAGCCTTAGCACGGCGTCATCTCCCAAGCTGAGCATGTAGGCCAGCAGGGGGCAAGGCCAAGTGCCATCCAGGGACCACCCTACACACACGGGAAAGGGGAGGACCAGCCCATGCCCTTCCCAGTGTCGTGGGCTTCCCCACTCCCCAAAGGGCGGCAGACACAGAACTGGGCAGACTTATGCCCCCTGTTCTCCGTGTCTGTTTTCAGGGAACACCCATTCCTTCTGAAGTCACTGGCAGGGACCCGCCCCTGGCCTGAGGCTGGCTCTGAGGACGCTGACAGCTCTCTTCTCCAGCTCAGAGAGGGTCCTCAGGCAGAACGTTCCTCTGAGGCTGTTCCAGGTGAACAAAATTCCACACCCCCCGAAAGTTGCCAGACGTGCTTCAGATCACTAAGCAAATCCTTGAGTTGCTGAAAAGTTTACTTTTGAGTTTTAAACTGTACTTTGAAAACAATGATGTGAAATGTGCTGAGGTGAGGAAAGGCCCAGCTCCCATCAAACCAGTGGATGGCAGGGCAGGACCCTGCCTGCTGTGAGTACCGGGCAGCCATCCTCACTGAGGCTCTGCAGGGCCAGACTGTGTTGGGGGGAAGGCACTGGTGCCCCGACTGGCCTCAGAGTTCCTGCTTGCCCCCCGCCCTGCACAGCAGGGCCCTCCAGGGCTGGCTGAGCCACCAGGGTTCACAGATGGCTGTGCCCACAGTAAGTCAGTGCCCAGTGGCAGCAGATCAGCTGTTGGTGCTCAACCCCAAAGCCACCAGCAGCCTCCCTGCCACCTGCAGAACCTGGCCCTGCCAAGCCTGCTGGGTGCGACATTCGCACACCCCATCGACCATCAGTTAGGACAGGGTCCCTCCAAAGGGGAGTCCGAGTCCACACAAGGCAGGCCCCGTCTAAGCCTGCCTCCCTACCAGGCTGCTCCAGCCATCAGCCCCCACCAGCTGGGAGAGGGGACAGAGCCTGCTGCTGGCCTCCTGGCGTCTGCAGACCCAGAGGCTGCTCTGGGCTGGCTCCACAACCACAGGATTTTCACGGTGAACTCGAGAATCCCCAACAGTGAAAGCGGGCCTCCAGGAGCCCCCGCCCCTGGGAGGGTGTGTCAGGGGTACCACAAAAGGGTCTTCAGAGCCCCGACTCCCTTAGCGGCCTCGCTGAAGTGGCAGAGTGCACAGAAAAGTCAAATCTGTCACCACTGTCCTCAAGGAAGTCCCCAGAGGTAGCCCTCAAGAGGCTGGTTCTGGAGGTCCTTGTCCCAACGTCCAAGGGTCGAACCCCGGCACCCGTGCCTGCCCAGGACTGCCTTAAGCTTGGCGACATCGGGAAGGCGGTCCCAGGAACCCTGCACATCCTGACACCCTGAGACACACAAGGGAAAGAGAGTTCCCTCCAAGAGGGCATCTGGTCCAACCTGAGCCCCCTCGTGCGGAGGACAGCGAAGTTCCCTGAATCTCCCCCGTTTTCCCTCGGCCCACTGCTGGGCGCAGAAAAGCACACCCAGTCCATGGGGCGCCTTTGCCCACCACCCGCCTTGGCGCGCGCCCTCTGACCCGATGTGGCCGTCCCCTGCCCCGCAGGGTCACAGAGAGGACGGGGCGGTCGCGCAGCCCAGAGACAGATCAGCCGCTGTCACACGCACAGTGGGTCCGGAGCAGCGCAGTGTGCGGTGGGCAGTGGCTGCCCTGCGCCTGGAGGGACCGCCGTGCGGGCGGAGGGGTCGTCCCGCGCCCCCGACCCTTCCCTCCCCTCCAACTTGGCTGTCCGATCCCGCTGCCTTGCCCGGCCCGAGCTCCCGCCCGCCGGCCTGGGACCCCTCGAGCGTCACCTGCGACCCCGGCACGGGGCCGTCGCCGGCTTTCTGCTCAACTTCGGCGGCGGCCGCGGCCCCCTCGCGCCCCCGCCGGCTCCGCGCTAGGCGCCCGGCCCGTATGCAAATATACAGGTCCCGCAGCCAATGGTCGGGCGAGCCGGGCCCGCCCTGCCGCGCCGCAGCCACTGTGTGCGAGCCGGGGACGGGACGCCACGCCCACCGTCGCGCGGCGCCTTGCGGGCGCGGCCGGCGCGTTCCTCTCCGCACGTCGGCCTCTGGGCGGGGCCGCCACCTGCCGGGCGGGGCCTGTGGGCGCCGCGTCGCCGCCTGGCGCCCGGGGCAGCTCCCCCGCCGGCCGGGGCAGGTGGTACGACCCGAGGCGCTACCCCCGCCGGCCCCGGCGGTGGAACAGCCCGGGCGCTTCGGCGCCCGCAGGCCGCGCGAGCCGGGCCCCTGCCCGGGAAAGCCGGGCTCCGGCCCACGTAAGCCGGCCCGTGCACTCGCGACCACCTACTGCCTGCGCCTCCTGCACCCACTCTGGGGCGGTCTGGCTGGCGTGGAGGGGGCTCCGCTTCTGCCTGGTTTGACCCGCGACGCCCGCGGGCCGTCCCTGGGGACTCCTGGTCGCTCCTGTCCGGAGGGGCCAGGGCACGGGGCGCAGGGCCCTCGGCAGCTTGCCCTCGTCCTCTGCCCTGTCCTGTCCGGGCATTGAAAATGTAGAAACCAAGGGAACGGAGCATTTCTGATCTGGAGTCATCCATTCCTGGTGTAGCCCCAAGGAGGCAGCCAGGGGAGTCGTGGCCCTGGCCCCTTCTCTTCACACTCCCCTCGCAGCCTCCCTGAGGCGGAATCATGGGTCATCCGGACCCCTAATCAGGCAGAGAGGTGCCCGAGCCCCTTCTGTTCTCCACTGTCCAGTCTGGAGAGTTAGGGTTAGGGTTAAGGTCCTCTTAAGACCTTTGTGTCCCCTCCAAAGTAAGTAAGAACTCCCCCGTTTGCCCACCTCCCTCAAGTCAACCAGAGTCTCTGGCACCTGCCTCAGAGCCTGGCCCTCCCTGGAGGACCCCATTCTCCCGGCTCCAGGCAGCTACAAAGGGCCCCTGTGCCCCCGACTTGGCCCAGGGACAGTACCTCCTCAGCATCAGCCCCCCCGGCTGCTCTCCTGCAGCCCTCCTGCCCCCCAGCTCACCACCCCACTCCTTGTCCTCCCCGGAGCCCACATAAGCCTGGGCTGGAGCCCACCAGTTGCCACGAAACTAGTGTGGGCCCCTCCTGCACCCTTCCCACCATCTTGGTCATTTCATTTCTTCCTTCAGAACTTGCCCAGGTGGCTAAGTGTGGGCCTCCAGGGAGGCATCTGACCCTGCCTCGGACCTCAGGAGCATGAAGCCTGAGTAGGGAAGTTCAAGTGCAGGGTGTTGGGTGTGGCCCGCTGTGGGCAGCGCCTGCACCTTCAGGACTGGGCATGGTTGGGGGTGGGCAGACAGGCAGAGGTTTGGAGGGGAGAAGTCTGGGATTCGGGGACAGGGACGGGCCAGAAGGCAGGCTGACTCCCAGTTCCTGCCTGGCCCTAATGGAACGGCCTCCAGCAGAGCCCCCCGGTCCTGCTGGTTCCAAATGCACCCTTCATCACCCTCTGAAGTGTATTGAATGGTGGTCCCTCAAAAAGATATGTTCTATCCAAATGCCTAGACCCTGTGAATGTTACCTTACTTGGAAAAAGGGTCTTTGCAGCTTGATGAGGTCATCCTGGATTATCTGAGTGGGTCCTAAATCCAAAGACCTGTGTGCTTTTAAGAAAGGTACACAGGGACACACAGGGAGGGAGGCCATATGAAGACCGAGGCAGAGATTGGGGTGATGCTGCCATAAGCCACGGAAGACTGAAGGATCAAAAACCAGAAGCGGAAACAAAGGATTCCCTCTACAGATTTCAGAGAAAGCACAGCTGTCAACCTAGATTTTGGACTTCTGGCCTCCTGGACTGTGAGAGAAGAAATTTGTGGTTTTAAGCCCTCCAGTCTGTGGTCATTTGTTATGGCTGCCCTAGGACACTGATATACCTGCCTTCCTAAGTCAGGGATCACAGCCCTGCCTGTCTCCTTTCTGTGGCTCTGGCCCTGTGTGTTTGTGCAGGACTGATGGCAGGGGACAGGGCTAACCTGGGCTGGACAGAACCAAGGGAGCTCCCTGTCCAGCTCCACCCTCCTGTGCACACGAGGACAGGAGCGTGCATCCTGTGTCTGGGCCTGCCTGGGCCTGCGAGGGGCAGGAGCAGGGTGTGCCAGCATGCACCAGGACCCAGTGAGGGCTGCAAGGCACAGGGTTTTTTTCTCTCTCTCTCTCTCTTTTTATTTATTTGTTTTAGGCTGCGTTGGGTCTTCGTTGCTGCGCGCGGGCTTTCTCTAGTTGTGGCGAGTGGGGGTTACTCTTCGTTGCGGTGTGCGGGCTTCTCATTGCGGTGGCTTCTCTTGTGGCGGAGCATGGCCTCTAGGCATGCAGGCTTCAGTAGTTGTGGCACGCGGGCTCAGTAGTTGTGGTGCACGGGCTTAGTTGCTCCGCAGCATGTGGGATCTTCCTGGACCAGGGCTCAAACCCGTGTCCCCTGCATTGGCAGGCAGATTCTTAACCACTGCGCCACCAGGGAAGCCCTGCATGTGTTTATTATGACAATCTTCCAGCAGGCCCCAAGAGCAGCTGCAGATGAGGGTGGGAGGGGCTGATCCAGCTCCAAGGGGGCTCCACGCTGCTTGTCCAACTCCTTCCCAGGAGCTTTAGTGGCATGCTCCCACCCACCTAGATTTGGGATCCTCTGCTGGGCGGTGTCCTCATCTCTAGTGGTCTTTGGCAGGTAGGCATGTGTGTGCAGAAGGGCCGACACTTGCTGAGACCAAGCTGAGAGAGAGGGGGAGGTGTCTGGTGCAGGGTGTTTACCATGCTGGACCCCACCCATCCAGCCCTCAACATCACTATTTTATAGCCAACGAGGCACAGAGAGATTGAGAAACTCTACCGAGGTCACAAGATCCATACTTACGCTGAGAGCCAAAGTGTCCTGGCCTGGGTGACACCCAAGAGGTACTATGCTGTGCCAGCGCCGCGCGCGGGCGCGCGCGCGCGCGCACCCACAGAGAAGATTCCCTCCAGAGTCCCTCACCTCGCTGGCACCATCCATTCTTCCTTTCTGCAAAGTCCTTTCCGGAGCCTGTAAGCACGCGGGTTATTTCTCCCCTCGTAAACAGAAAAAACAAAACAACCTTCTCTCGGTGGGCTCCTTCCCAGCTGCCTCCACTTTTGTTTCCTGCTTGGTGCTCGCCGGCCATCACTCTGCTGTCTTCTCGTTAAACCGTCTCCAGCTGCCCCGCCCCCCAGCGCTGCTATCCTCCGGGTCACCGGTGACTCCCACCTCGCTCCACACAGGCGTCCTCCTGGATGCGCCTTCTTCCCCTGGCTTCCAGGAACCCTTCCTGGTTTCCCCTTTTACCTGGCATCTCACAATCAACTCCTCAACACCCCCCCCCTCGGTTCTGTCTTCAGAATCTACCAGGAGCGGATCGCTTCCTGCACCTGCGCTGCCCCACCCCAGCCGGCACCACGGCGGTCCCTGAAGGGGGTTTTAGCCAAAGAGGCCTCCCCACTGGTCCCCCGGGCCCGCCCCCGCTGCTCCATTCGGTTCACCCGCTGCCGCCCGGGGGATGCTATCAGCCAGCGCCTGTCGCCCTGCTCAGGACCCCCGCGTGCCGCTCCCCGCCCGGGCCCACTTCGCGGGCCTCCCTTCTGTGGCCCCGGCAGCTTCTCCGAGCTCTCCCCACGGCTGCTCCCTCCGCCATGACGTCTCGGCCGGGTCCATCCTCACCCGCTAACTACCACTGGCCAGTCCTCCTGCCTCTGGAGCCCCGGACTCTGCTCTTTTTATCAGAGCACGAATCAGCTTCTCACACACCACGCGGCGCAGTGATTCGCAGCGTTCAGTGTTTACTGTGTCTGGACAAGATGGGACACGGGACTGGGGAATCGTCCTCGCTGTGCCCAGCGCCTGGCGGAGCCCGCGCAGAGGGTCCATCAGTGTTTGGTCGGAGTGAACGGACGGCACAAAGCTACTCTTCCCTGGAGCGCCACCTGGCCGTCCCGGCCCGGCTCTCCGCAGCTCACGCTTGGGGTCTGAGGGATGGGAGGGGGGTGGCGGGAGGGCGGGGCGGGGGCGCCGCTTGGAGCGGGACCCGGGCTGGGGGCAGGGCCATTGCACGGGGCGGGACCCTGGCTGGGGGCGGGACCCTAGGTGTGCCAGGCTTCCGCTCCCATTCGCCCTGGGCGACGGGCGGAGGGCCGGACTGTACCAGCTCCCCGATGGGGGGGGCAGTCCCAGAACAGCCCAAAGGCGGGAACTTAGACACCTCAAGTTCTTCCAAGAAGCTTGTCTCTTTGGACGGTGATAACACATTAAACAGTGTTTCCAAAGCCTCGAGATCCCCAAGCTCAGGGAGCGGCTCTCCCACCGCAGGTCTTTCTTCCCCTCCCTGGTCCCAGTGGTTCCCGCCAACGGGCGGGGTGGGAGGACTCCGGAAGCCGGCTCCATGCACTTCCGGGTCGAGGAGCGCGCGGCGGCTGTGGCGGTGGCGGTGGCGGTGGCGGCGGCGGCGGCGGCGTTCGGGCCTAGTCGTAGTTCTCGCTCGGTCGGCGGTTGCGGCAGTGGCGGCGAGCGCCCGGTGGCGGCCGGCGGGGCGCGAAGTTCCGGGTACGTGCTGGGCCGCAGCTTCCCGGGTGTCTTGTTGCGCCCCGGCCGGTGGGCCGCCCCGGGCGCCTCGCGCTTTGTCTGCGGCCTGCCCAGCGGTGCGAGGCCTGCGCCGCACTAGCCCCGGGCTGGCGGGCGGCGGTGACCGCCTGCGGGCGCGGAAGGCCTCGCGCAGAGGCTGGGAGGCCCCGGGCTTGCAGGCGGGTTTCCGGGGGGGCGCCTTCCTAGAGCGGAGTGTGACCCTTTGCTAACTCGTTTCCAGCTCTTGGTCGTCTTTGCTTTCATTGGCTTCGCCTGTGTTTCGACAGGCCCGTTCGGTTGATGGGATGGTTTCCCCTTCTTTAACTCACGTAGTCTTCACAGCAGTCTCTCGGGACTAGATATTGCCCTTCCTGTTTTACATACATAGATTGGAGCCCGGAGAGGTTAAGTAACTTGCCAACGTCACACAGCTCCTGAGTGCGGAACCAGGGCCCTGTGTTAATCCTAGCTCTGATTCCTGGCCCATGCTTTTTTTTTTTTTTTTTTTTAATAACAATCATTGTTTTACATTTTTGTCAACTTTGGCGTTTATATATTTACTTTGCTTCTGCAGCAGCAAGATGGTAGTCAGCCTGTGAGCCACATTTTGGCCGGTGGTCACTAGGACGGAACCTGAGGCTGAAGTGAGGTTTGACTTGGGGCTTAGCACACCTTCCCTCTCCCTGGACCACTCGGTATTTTTTCCTAGGAGAAGAATGTTGAGTCAGAATGACAACAGCTGGTTCCTTTTTTTGCACCAGGCTGGTGGCAAGGCCGTGACAGGGCCAGCCTGGCTTTGGTTCTCTTAGCAGCCTCCCAGCATGGACTCTTGGTGTCTGTCTCAACCCTGCCAAGACCTTGCTGGGCCCTAGCTCTTTGATTTCTGTTGCAGTTCACAGTCTCGAGGTCTTGTAGCCTCTGTGGCAGACGATGAATGAAAATTGAGAGTTTGCCCCGTGTGAGACGTTGAACCGGGCAGCCTTGCTCAGGGCCTGGTGATGGGCATTCAGGTTCTGGTCCTGGCATAGCTGCCGGTGACCACACCGGAGGGTCTTTTGGTTCCTTAGTGATGGTTGGGATCGCAGGTGCTTTGAGTCCCTGAATTTGAAAAGAGAGGGAAATACTCTTTCTGGTTTAAATTTTTCCCCTAGTTCCCTTAAATCTGAAGGCTGAGCAGGAACACCACAGAGTGCTGCCGGCACGGCCGAAGGTGGCCAGCAGCCGGCAGGCTGTGGACTTTCCTGCAGAAAAGGCTTCCTGGCCGTCGGTCTGGGACATATGAGCAGAGGTGGGGATGGTGGATCTGGGCAGGCGTGTCTGAGCTGGGGCTGCTGGTGGGGCCAGTAGGTGCCAAGCCAGGGTCCCATTCGCACAGTGTTCTGAGTGCAGGGTTCCTTATAGAGGAAGGGGGGGCCGGGGGTTGCTAACGGTGCTCTCTTCCTTCGTGGTCACACAGCGCTTGCTCTGGAAAGCACCTTCAGAGGCTAGCCGGCTCTTTCCCCTGGGCGCTGCCAGAAGTTACCGTGTGTGATGATGCAGGAAGGGAGGGCTGTCAGGAGGCCTGGAGGTTTTTCTCGCAGCTGTGATGGAGAAGCACAGGGCTCTCGGGACTGCTCCCCACAGGTGCAGGGACACGGGGAGTCAGTCATCCTGATTCCGGAGTTGGTGTCTCAGGCGAGCCAGACTCCATCATGGCCGCACTGACCTCTTACAGCTCTCTGAGCCAGGCCCTGCCACTGCCCCTGGCAGGCAGGCCTAGGCCTCCGTCACCGAGGGAGAGGCCAGGGGTTATTTGTTCGTGCTTTTGACCTTTTGGGTGTGAACTGTCCCTGGCTGTGCTCTGTCGTCTCCTTGGGGAGTTACATTTTCTGATTTTTTTCCCCAGTAGGTTCCTGGGTGTGAGTATTTACCTCTCTCGTAGGCTGTGCTTCTCCAGGGCAGGACCCGTGCTGCACACAGTAGGGGTAGGGTAAGTATGAGAGCAGGTGTCCCAGAATGACAGCTATAGCCAGAGGATAATAGGTCCTCTTACCTGCAGTGGGCTGCAGCCATCATGCTCAGGGGAAAGGTGTCATCCCTTTGGACGGACAGTGGCACCATCTCGTCGGATGGTCTGTGTGTCTCCAGCAGAAGACGTGGTCAGGACGTGGGTACAGGACAGGGAAGGCCCCTACTGTGTTGCTGACTCACCAAGAAGTGGGGTGCAGACCCTTAAGTTGAGTAGGACTGGTGCTGATTTTCTTCACCTTAGGACGTTAGCTAGAAGAAACATGGTGGCTTTTGGGGGTTAAAAATGTCAGTTGACTGCTTCCAGGTAGAAGCATCACATGGTAGTTGGCAGTTTCACGACATTGATATGCCCTCACTCTTTTAGAAAACATCGTCCCAGAATCGGGCTTTGTATGGGAAGTGAGGCATTCTGGGGTCTGGACCTGGCCTCAGCCCCATCAGGGGATCATTCTTTGGGAGCATATGTACAGTGGTGGTAGTGACAGCCCCTCCCCTTGTTTCTGTGATGCATGTGTAATACACAGTGCGTGGCCCACAGTCCACAGGAGAGAAGCCTGCACGTGGGATCCAGGAATGAGAGCCTTTCCTGGCTTCTGGGCACGCTGCTGTCAGCCTAACCCCCTGCCCCTGGTTCTTGCTTTGCCCCTCTGCCTTCCGGTCTTTCCTGTGACCCCTTTCCTTTGACCATGCAGACTGGACTTGGTCGGAAGCACACTGGGCCACCTGGATGGGGGCGGTGTTTCCTCTCGGGGACACTTGGGAAGTGAGTAGCACTGATGGGAAAGGAACCCTTATTTGGAGACCAAAGTCAGAGGCCCTGGTGTGGGAGGGTAATTGTGTCCCCTGTGTCTGTGAGGTCATTGGTCTAGATCTTCTGTGTTATCCTGGCAGCGGCCTTGCAGAGTAGGCAGGACAGGCGCCCCCACTTGGAGAGCCGGAGCCCAAGAGCAGGCAGACATGGCGGCTGAGAGGCAGAAGCGGACCTCTGCTCCTCGTGGCCCCGTGCTGCTCCCGGGCCGTCAGGTGACCTGGCGGTGCCCTGTGATGCACTGGGGCGTGGGCAGAGGAGCCTCAGCTGGCACCTGTGGCCTCCCGGCCCCAGTCAGGTGCGCGGAGCCTGGGCTGGCCAGCCAGGGCTGAGAGGGAGGTGCCAGGGGAGTGCAGGGAGAGGGCCCTGCTTGGCACCGGGGCCTTCTGGTGACCCTCCCCCATTGAAAGCGCTGCTTTGCCTCAGCTTATGATAAGCCATTTCCTTCAAGCCTGGCCTCGGGGTATCTGGGGAGTGTTGAGGTGTGGTAGGTGCCTGCCTGAACAGGAAGGTGGCCAGTCTGAGGCTCAGTTAGGTTCGTTATAAATTGGGATCTGACTTTGAACGTGGCTCTGTAGACAGGAGCCAGTCTTCTTTGTGTGTATGCACAGTTTTGAGCGTATCATATCTCCTGTGCTACGGGTGGACACCTGTCACCAGGACGTGACGTGTAGAGAGTGACTGTTGCGCTCTCGGCAGGGAGCTTTACGTAAAGCTTGGGACAGAGGGGAATTACTTGAGCCTGGTTTCTTCCAGAGCTGAACTCCAATGTCCAGCAATGGATGAGGACAGCCTGGACGAGCTTGTGGACCGAAGCCCGGGGCCCGATGGCCACCCGAGACTCCGTCCTGCCGCCCTGACCAGCGATGCTGGTGAGCCGCCCTCCCGCCTCCACACGGAGCTGGGGAGTGAGTGTTCATGCTTTGCTCCTCAAGTGCACAAGTGGCACATTGTTTGGTGTTTATTTTTAATGCAATCAACAGAGATGTAAGTCGAGCAAAAGATGCTGCTTTTCCCTCCCCACGTCCCCATGCGGCCCCACCCCCCCATCCCTGGGGGCAGCGCTGGGCGCCCTGTGGGCAGGTGTCCTCTGAACACCTCTGTGCATCTTCCAACCTGCCTCGGCCGTGACGCTGCCCCCCGGGCCTGTGTTTACCTGTCCATCTAGAAGAAAGCAGCGATGCCCGCAGTGGGGGCTCTGAGGACGACACATGCAGTGAGCACAGTGACGGCGAGGACGACGAGGGGGACCTGGAAGACGGATCTGGTGAGAACGCTGACGTTCGAGCGGCCCCTCGTGTCCCCTCTCCCGTGACAGGGGTCGCTGGTATAAAACGGCCTTGTTGAAGTTGCTGTCTTAACCGCGCTGGCCACCTGGGGCTGTGAACACTGGGGGTGAAACTCCCTAGCACGGCAGCCTTGTCTGGCAGTCCCCTGCAGTGGGGCTCGTCTTCAGCTGGGAAGCTGGCTCGCTTTGATGTAGTTGGGCTGATGGCACAGCGGATCGGTCTCTTTCCTGGTGGCGGCAGGAGGTTAAAATGCCTGAGAACAGGGCGCAGTGCGAAGGGCGTTGCCAGGGAGAGCACAGCCGGACAGGACCTGCGGGCAGGGCGGGCCCCCAGCCCCTGCCTGCTGCAGGGCAGGGGTAGCATGAGCCGAGGTTTGCCGGGACCTAGGGCCACCTGACCAGGGAGCCACCTGACCCCGGGGACCACCTGGGCAGGATGCGGTGCCACCTGTGGCTCTTCCTCTCGCTCCTGATGGGACCCCTGAGAGAGCTGGCAGACGCACGGAGTGACTTTATTAAGTTCTCAGGCTGTTCCATTGCTTGATGTTTGTGCCTCTGAACTCCTGCGCGGTGAGCTTTGCTTTAAGGGGAGATAGTGCCGCCTGAGGACCTCGCGGCACCTCCTCCCCTGGCCTTCCCGGGCACCCTGGCTGGTACGTGTCCTGCGGGGTCCCCAGGCTGGACTACCCTGTCCCAGCCCCTCAGAGGGAGACGCGCTCAGCCCCCTCCCCACGTGGCACCGGGCTTTGGAAGCTTGGCTTACGGTTCTTTTCCTTCTGAGAACAGCCGTCCACTCAGAACATGTGTGGTCCTGAAGCATCTGCCTAGTCTTTTTATCACAGTCCTTGGACTCCTGTGTTTATGAACATTAGAATGTTCCAGAAAGGCAAACCCTCACGTGTGGGACAGTGCTTGTGAGGGAAGAGCATTGACACAGCACATCAGTGTGAGTTTGCTACCACGCGTGTGTTGGTGATATTCTTCCAGAGTTAGATTTTGACTTCTGTGCAGGTACATGAAATTCTGTGCTGAGTTTGCAGATCACGTTGTGGCTCTTCGCTTGTTTCTGCAGATGGGCTTGGGGCTTGGGCACAGGCATGTGGCCTTGACCGGGCTGGAGGCAGAGGACATCAGGTCTTTGTCACTTCATCCCTCGAGCAAAGGTTTGAGGCTCTACTGGAGGCCAGAGGACGGGGGCTGCAGGCTGGAGGGTGGGCGGGAGCCCATCCGGGGCTCTCTGCCCGAGCTAACTGCTTAGCAGCAGAGAGAACGGTGTAAAGGAGCAGTTAGGTCAGGTGATAGATGCCAAGAGTGTGTTTACAGGGACGTCATGGGAATGGGGAGGCCTCAGCCCCTGTGGGCCTGGGCTGGTGAGGAGAAGCTTCCAGAAAGACACATCTAAGCTGTGATCCGAAGGGCAGGAGGGTTAGCCGGGTAATGGGGGACACGGGCTGGTGGGGAGTGCCGTGCAGGGACAGCTGGCGTAGAGCCCAGTGCCCAGCAGGCCCGCGGGTGGTGAGGAGGTGCCCGGTGGCAGGCAGGAACCTGGAGGCCACGGCCATAGCTGATGGGCAGTAAAACTCCACCAGACACCCCTAGTTTTCCGCGCTGGTCTGTGAAACTCATGGGCAAGGAGCGTATCTCTGTGGCTGGTGAGAACTTAAGAGGTCTCAAAGGTAGTGTCTTCAAAGGGAGTTACCTGCATCCTTACGGGCCTGGTGTCTGCCACGTCCCCCTTCCCTCGGCAGCTCTTTCTACTCATCTTTTTGCTTTTCCTGCACTAGTGTTGATTCTTGAAAGTCACTTGCTTGTGTCGCTGTTTGCTCAGTTTTAAGTTTGGATACGTATTATCTGTTCAAGTCTTAGGATGAAACATGAGGACTTGGGACTCTGACCCGCTGCCTCAGCCTGCTCTCCAGGCGGTGCGCACGCGTCCTGGTCTGCTCAGTTCGCAGCCCATCCCTGCTCGGCCTCATCTCGGTTCGCTCTCAGCTCTTTCCAGTGTGGTCCTGCCCACCTCGCGTGAGCCGTGCCCTCACCCGCGCTGGGTTCCCAGGCGTGCCGTGCCTCCAGCTGCCACGCCAGGCTGGCACCCGTGTCTGCACCTCCCTTGGCCTGGTACTTCGTCTGGTTGGGGCCTGGTCCGGCAGCCCCTACGACGGGGTGGGGAGGCGGTGGCCCAGGGTCTTGGCACCTGCCTGTGTCTTTAGTCGCCTCTCCGTTGGCGGTCACTGCCTCTCAGGCACTTCAAAGGCGTCCTCCGTGGGTGGGACACCGCAGAGGGGTCAGGTGGCCCTCAGATGGCCGGCTCTCTGCCTTCCCTTCAGTTCCTGAGCCTTCTGGAATTCCGGAGGAAGAACCAGATCCTCCAGCCTCCGCCTGCTGCTGCCCCCTTGCCCTTAGCCAGGCAGGAAGCTGAGCAAAGTCATTCTTCAAAATTGTGTGGACACCAGTTTTGTTAGTTTTCTCTTGGTTTGTAACAGATTGTCACGAACACAGCAGCTGAGAACCGCGTGCTCTGTCTCAGTGGTTCCATGGGTTTGTAGTCCAGAAACCGGTGGCCGGTCCTCTGCTTGGGTCTCACCCGACTGACATCAAGGGGTCACAGGGCTGCCGTTCCCATCTGAGGCTCAGGGTGCTCCCCAGGGTCACGGCTTGTCAGCAGATTTCAGATCCCTTCGGGCATGGGGCTCCAGTCCTGTCGCTGGCCGGCTGCCAGGGGAGGCCGTCGTCACTCAGCTCCTGGGAGCCACCCCTCAGTGGACAGGCTGCAACATTCTACAGCCAGCCAGAGAAAACTGCTTTTAAAGAGCTCATTTGGTTATGTTCTAGTTTCCCTTTGCCTTGCGACAGCAGGGTCTCGGGGGCGTGTAAGAACCCTGCCTGCCATACCCCTAGCCTGCTTCTCCTGTCCGTGTGAAGTAGCGTCATTTCGGTGGAGTTCAGTGGGGAGAGAAAAATAATGCACATGTTGACTCTGCCTTGGTGAACTGAAAGTGTCTCTTTCCTTTGCTGCTGGCCTAACCCCAGCTTCAGAAGCTTTCAGAAATTGATCAGGACTGTTGTGGCCAGCTTGCTGGGTTAGGAGTTCATGCTCTCTAATCCCCGAAACAAGAAAAATGAAAGACCTATAGGAGAGGCCTTCCCTGCGGGCCGTGGCTCACTGGCAGTGTTTTGAGAAGGGTGTTCATGGCACGTGGTGCTGCTGCGCTGAGCCGAGAGGCGGGCTGGCCCCTGGAGGCTGCCTGCCTCATGAGGGTTCTGATTCGGCTCCAAGTTGGGGGGGTGGGGCTGGTGTCCCCTGAGCTTGGAAGCAGCTTTGGGTTAAAATGCCCGGTGACATCTGTCCTGGTGGGGCTGCAGGAGCGGGTCTGTCCCTCGTGTGTGGGATTCGGGACCCTGCTCACCCGAGCGCGGCTGCGGCCTGCATGCCTCCTGTACTCTGGTTTGTGGACTTGTAACATTGCCTCTTTGTCAAGGTTCCGAGGATTCCGAAGAAGACGGTGACGACGTGGACACGTTAGCGGCAGCAGCGGCTACTCGGGGGGCGCTGGAAGCCAGCGGTGCATTTAACTCTGACGATGATTCGGAGAGCTGCCCGATCTGTCTTAATGCTTTCAGAGACCAGGCTGTGGGGACACCCGAGAACTGTGCCCACTACTTCTGCCTCGACTGCATCGTGGAGTGGTCCAAGGTGTGTGGCTTCTCTTCGGGCACGTCCTCCCTTCGGGCTGGCCTCTCTGTGTGTGTGACCTAGCCCGTGGCCAGCCTCTCAAGGGTCTGGGTCTCTGCTCTACAGCAGGAGTTGGAGCCCCGGGTGGCATCTGAGCTTGATCTCTGCTTCGTTCGAGTTCTAGGCCCTCGGGGTGGCTGGTGAAGCTCACTGTGGGGTGATATGCTCGTGGAGTGCTGGATCAGGAGGGTTGTTCATGGGCCAGTGCCCCTCGGGGACCAGAAATCCTGAGTGGCCCAGGGGCAGCCTGCGCAGGCCGAGTTGGCCTGTGCTCACGTGCTGAGGGGTCATCTCATAGACCCAGGAAAGCCTGAGTCGTGTGACTAGCAGTAAAAGCACATGGGGTTCACCAGATGGTGCAGTGTTGCAGGGTGAGCTTTAGAAGCACTGCCCCCTCCCTACTTTCTGAACTTTGTGAAAAACCTCAAAGAAGTAATGAGTCCAAGGACGCGTGGCCTGCAGCCCCATGCCCTTCAGCGTCCTCGAGGCCCAGCGGCCCTGCCTGCTGCTTTTCTGTTCCTGCCCTCACCAACCCGGACCCCGGGAAGGCGGCAGGACTTGCCGCCCCGCGCCTGCCCTTACCCAGCGAGGGTGACAGTAACGGCCTCGCCTCAAGCACCCAGCCTCCTCTCCTCTGCCCCCTGCTTGCTGGCCAGTAACCCAGCTGTCCCCTGCATCGGCAGGCGGACTCTCAACCACTGCGCCACCAGGGAAGCCGTGAAATTATTTTCAGGTGGTATTACTAGTGCAAGTGATTCTGTAAGGTTGCAGTATGATTTTTCTTTCTTACAGAATGCCAATTCCTGTCCAGTTGATCGAACTATATTTAAATGTATTTGTATTCGAGCTCAATTTGGTGGTAAAATCTTGAAGAAGGTAAGTGTAGGCGCCCCCTTTTGTGTATTGCATTGGTCCCCATCTCATGGGAAAACATGCCTTCAAAAGGCAAGTTGCTTTCCTGAAGTATTGGTTACATGTGTTTCAGTAATCGACTAAAAGGCCGTTTGCGGCCATGAATGTGAAACCCGGTGCTGGAGGTGGTGCCGTGTGCCCGGCCAGCCTGGGCTCTGCCTGGGAGCCGTTTCCCAGGCTTCCTCCTCTCCACTCCCACACGCCTGTTCTGCATGTCTGAGCTTCTCTCCTCGTGAGCCGCGGCAGCCACAGCAGGCAGGGAAGGTCAGGGTGTGGACCCGAGACCTGGGAGAGGGGGCCAGGTCTCTGGGGACCAGACTTCGGGAGGCGCACGGCAGGAGCGGGAGGGCTGGGGACAGGTGTTCTCCTTGCTCTTAAAAGCGTGCTTTCGCTCATCTGCTGTCTGGGGACTGGGAGGCCTCCGTACCTCTTCTTCTGTCGGGGAGCACCATTAGAAAGGCTCGTTGGGGGAGCTCCCTGGTGGCCTAGCGGTTAGGCTTCCTCGCTTTCACTTCCGTGGCCTGGGTTCAGTCCCTGCTCGGGGAAGTTCCTGCAAGCCGCACGGCTCGGCCAAAAAGAAGAAAAAGAAAGACTCGTAGAGACTTGCCTTACATCTTCTCAGCGAGTCTTGTAGCCGCAGATGTGCCTTTTTATTTGCGGAGCCAGGGATGTGCGAGGACTACGGCTCTGGGTGAGCAGACTTCTCCTGGAGTCTTTGCCGGGGCCGGCAGCTCCCGTCCCGTCCTGCTGGTGGAGCCTCCTGTGGCCTGGCCCGGGCGCTTTGCTCTTCTGCCCGGAGGTCTCTGGGGAGCGCTGGCAGTTTCCCCGTAGGCAAGCTCTGTTTCCTTGAGTGCCTGCCTCTTGAGTCCTTGGCCCCGAGCGCCTCCTGTGTGGGAAGGGGAGGTGGGCGGAGGGTCCGCTTACATGCCAGCAGGTCCAGTTGGAGGAGATCCGAGAGTGGCTCAGATCCAGCACAGAGTCCAGGAGGCCGCGGGAGGGTCCCGAGTCCCTGGCTGGTGCAGCAACAAAGGCAGAGAGTGTGACTCAGGCGTGTCACCCGTGGGGAAGTGAGCTGCAGAGGCTGTTTCTCGGTGGGACTCGTGGGCAGGAGACCGAGGCAGCCTGTGGAGGTGGCTCGGGCTGGCAGCAGCGATGAGGAATAGCCGTGATCGTCGTGGGGCAGCACATGTTTGAGTGTCATCCTTTGGCAGTCACGTTTCTGTGTCTTTGCTTGGTCCTGGGACAGTTCTCGAGGGACGAGAGCCCGGCGCGTCCCTGTTCTCCACCCGCGTGGTCCGTGCAGCGTAGCCCTCATGTTTGGCTGTCTCACCTGTCACTCTGCTCTGGGGCCCTTCCGTGGGTCAGACTTTTTCTGTTGAATCATTTTTTTCCTCAGGGCTAACTACTCTGAAATGGTTAGAAAACATAAAAGTCACTGGTGCGTGTTAATTCAGAACCTCTGGGCCCATGGAGCCCGTGTGAATCTGCTCTGGGTCCATTGCAAACCGTGATATAAACGGCTCTGGGATTGGGGTCCCGCTTGCCATGTGCTGAGCATGCTGCCCTGTCCCCAGATCCCAGTGGAGAGCGCCAGGCTTGGGGAGGACGAGGATGAAGACCCGACCTTCTGTGGGGTGTGCGGCAGGAGCGACCGGGAGGACCGCCTGCTGCTCTGCGACGGCTGCGACGCTGGGTGAGCCCCTCCCGTCGGGCACCCTGAGCTCGGCCCAGAGCTGGTCCTGTTGGCCTGCTAGAGGGGCCTGCCCGGCTGTGCTTGTGTTCAGCGCCGCCTGCCCCCTGAGGGTCGTCTGAACCCCTGCGTCCTGGGCTCCGCGGGCTTTGTCCCCCGCCCCCCCCATCGCTGTTTATATCCTCCACCTGTTTCCAGACGACATCCTGAGGCCACTTGCAGAGCTGTACCTAGTATCTCAGGACGAGGGGGAGAGGCAAGAAATGGGGGTGTGGGCTGGCTGGGCCGGGGGCGGACACAAGCGGGACCCACCCTTTGTGCGAGGCCAGGGGCCCGGGCAGCCTCACGTGGCAGGACAGCGGGATGTGCTTCCAGCCAGGCTGCCAGCCACCTCTGTGTCCGTGGAGCCCCTTTCATTGTCATTCCTCAATACCGTTGGGTCCCCTGCTTCTCGTCAGGCCCTTTCCTTGTCCTGGAGCAGCGCAAGCCCTGGAGGATGGGCACCTGTGGGGCCTGCGCTTGTCCCAGTGCAGACGCTGCCTGGGCTGCCCACCTGGGCCCACTACCTGCCACCTCCTTGCACTGAGACAGCAGGTCACCCTCCCCGGGCCTGGCAGCATCTCCCACCTTCCTCCGAGGCCCGCCCTCGGGGCTCATGCAGCTGAGAATGCGTTCCTCCCTCCTTTCTCGCCAGTCTCGGCCTGCGTCCATGTTCGGTGACACGGTTGCCTGACCTTGGTGCTCCTTGCCCCTTTGGAGTCCCGGAAGTTGGCCGTGTCTGAGCGGGTCCCCTCTAGCCTGTTGTCGGTCTGGGGCTGGAGGGCAGAAGCGGAGCCTTGGGTGTCCTGCAGACTCGTGTGTCCGGATCACGGCTCTTGGTGTCACGTTCCATGACCGAGTGGGGACACGGGGCCGTGGGGGTGGCAGCATTCAGAACGCTGCTCGCACGCAGACTGCACCCTTTTCCCCAGTGATGGTGGCTGCTCAGGGCCTGAGAAGGAAGGGCCTGGGGCAGCTGGATGCTGCCTGAGAGCCCACGTGTGGTGGGAAGGAAAAGCCTGGTACTGGCCACCACACCCTTCGGCCTGGCCTGGCCCTTGTCACCAGCCTTGCCTTCTTGGCCCGGGTTCCCTGTGCCAGACGAGCCTGTGTGCCTTCCAGTGGCCTTGAGGACGCTGGGGAGCCCTGGATGAGGCTGTCGGAGCTTTCACTCACAAAGCCTCGATTTTCCCTTAAGCTTTTATCCCTTTTTTTTTTTTCCTTTTTGCCTTGCTGCGTGGCTTGTGGGATCTTAGTTCCCTGACCAGAGATTGAACCCGGGCCCTCAGCAATGAAAGCACCGTGTCCTAACCACTGGACCGCCAGGGAGTTCCCCCCTTAAGTTTTTAAATGGAGCCTACAGTTCTTTTTTTTTTTTTTTTTTTTTTAATTTTATTTTTCAGAGCAATTTTAAGTTCATAACAGTTGAGTGGAACATAGCATGCATTTTTTTTAATTGAAGTATAGTTGGTTTATAGAGTTATATTAGTTTCAGGTGTACAACACAGTGATTCAAAATTTTTATCGGTTATGCTCTATTTAAAGTTATTATAAAATATTGGCTCTCCTTCTCTGTGCTGTGCAGTGTATCCTTGTACCTTATTATATACAGAGTAGCTTGTATCTCTTAATCCCATACCCCTGTCTTGCTCCCCGACTCCCCTCTGCTGACTGTTAACCACTACTTTGTTCTCTATATCTGAGTCTGCTTCTGTTTTATTATATACGGTGGTTTGTTTCATTTCTACGTTACGCATATAAGTGATAACATAGAGTATTTGTTTTTCTCTTTTGACTTATTTCACTAAGTGTAACACTCTCCAGGTCCATTCATGTTTTTGCAAATGGCAGAATTGCAGTCTTTTTTATGGCTGAGGGTGTGTGTGTGTGTGTACACCACATCTTCTTTATCCATTTTTCTGTTCATGGGCACTTGGGTTACTTCCATATCTTGGCTTTTGTGAATAATGCTGCTGTGAACATTGGAATGCATGTATCTTTTTGAATTAGTGTTTTCATTTTCTTCAGTTGAGTACCCAGCAGTGGAAGTGCTGGATCATATGGTAGTTCCATTTTTAGTTTCTTGAGGAACCTCCATACTGCTCTCCATGGCAGCTGCACCAATTTACAGTCCCACTAACAGTGCAAGAGCGCTCCCTTTTCTGCACATCCTCGCCAACATTTGTTATTTGTGGTCTTTTTGATGAAAGCCATTCAGACAGGTGTGATGTGTTGTCTCATTGTGGTTTTGATTTGCATCTCTCTGATGATTAGCAATGTTGAACATCTTTTCATGTGCCCTTTGGCCATCTGTATGTCTTCTTTGGAAAAATGTCTGCTGTCTTGTGCCCATGTTGTAATCACTTTTTTTGATATTGAGTTATATGAGCTGTTTATATATTTTGGATATTAATCCCTTGTTGGTCATGTCATTTGCAAATATTTTCTTCCATTCAGGAAGTCTTTTCGTTTTGCCAGTGTTTCCTTTGCTGTGCAAAAGTTAAGATTTAAAGTTTAATTAGGTCCCATTTGTTTATTTTTGCTTTTATTTCCTTTGTTTTGAGAGATCCCCAAAAATATTGCTGTGATTTATGTCAGAGTGTTCTGTTATTGTTTTCTTTTAGGAGTTTTATAGTTTCCAGTCTTATGTGTAGGTCTTTAATCCATTTTGAGTTTATTTTTGTATATAGTGTGAGAAAGTGTCCTAATTTCATTCTTTTACATGAAGCTGTCCAGCTTTCCCAGCACCACTTATTGGAGAGACTGTCTTTCTTTAATTGTATATTCTTGCCTCCTTTGTTGTAGATTAATTGACCATGTAACTGTAGGTTTATTTCTGGGCTCTCTTTTCGGTTTCATTGTTCAGTGTGTCTGTTTTTGAGCCAGTATTGTACTGTTTCGCTTATGGTAGCTTTGTAGCATAGTCTGAAGTCAGGGAGTGTGATACCTCCAACTCAGTTCTTTCTCAGGATTGCCTTGTCTGAGCCTACAATCCTTGATTATGTTAATTCTTTGTGTCAGGTTCTGTTTCAGGGAGTTCCCTGGTGGTCCAGTGGTTAAGGCTCCACATTTCCAGTGCAGGGGGTCAGGTTCAATCCCTAGTCAGGGATCTAAGATCCCACATGCCGTATGGTGTGGCCAAAAAAAAAATTGTTTCAATTTTAATAGTTTTAACAGTGACTCTTGGGGATTTTTGCAACTTTATCAAAAATATTTTTTGTCGTAAAGTGTATTTATAAACTTATTTTTTTATGTGCTTGAATTTAACAGATCAAGTACATAAAAATTGTGATAGATCTAAAACATTAAAACTGATAAAAAATATAGTGATTTGTATGCTTCTGAATATCCTCACTGCTAATATTTGCCATTAGCTAAATTTTCTTACAGTTAAGTCTTTCGACTAAAGTCACAAGTCTACAAGTCTAAGATCACTGTTACTCATTTTTCTTTAATAATGGGAGATGCAACTGAAATTTTTTTTAAATATAAATTTATTTATTTTTATTTTTGGCTGTGTTGGGTCTTCGTTGCTGCGCGTGGGTTTTCTGTAGGTGCGGCGTGTGGGGGCTACTCTTCGTCGCAGTGCGCGGGCTTCTCATTGCGGTGGCTTCTCTTGTTGCGGAGCAGGGGCTCTACGCACGCAGGCTTCAGTAGTTGCGGCCCGCGGGCTCTAGAGCACAGGCTCAGTAGTTGCTGCGCATGGGCTTAGTTGCTCTGCGGCGTGTGGGATCTTCCCAGACCAGGGCTCGAACCCGTGTCCCCTGCATTGGCAGGCAGATTCTTAACCACTGTGCCACCAGGGAAGCCCTGTTACTCATTTTTAAATGAGTAAATCACAAGCCTGTCTATAGATATGTGAATATGCCAGATTCTGTCACTGTTACATGAAGCAAGGTACAGATTATTTGTGGGTATTTTTTGTTTGTTTGTTTGTTTTTGCGGTACGCGGGCCTCACTGTTGTGGCCTCTCCCGTTGCGGAGCGCAGGCTCCGGACGCACAAGCTCAGCGGCCATGGCTCACAGGCCCAGCCGCTCCGCGGCATGTGGGATCTTCCTGGACCGGGGCACGAACCCGTGTCCCCTGCATTGGCAGGCGGACTCTCAACCACTGTGCCACCAGGGAAGCCCTGCCTTGTTTTTTTTTTTTTTTTTTTTGGCCGTGCTCCGTGGCTTTTGGGATCTTAGTTCCCCGACCAGGGGTTGAACCTGGACCCTGGCAGTGAAATCGCCAAGTCCTAACCACTGGACCACCAGGGAGTTCCCCCATTTGTGTTTTATGTAGCGGTATTTATTCTCGAGGGAGGACCTCTCTGTGCCACGTGGCTGTGGCTCTCCCGGTGGGAGGGGGTCATCCGTGTGCTCAAGTGAGCTCTGCAGGCCGGTCCTGCTGGGCGATCATGGGGCTCTCCCAGGTTTGAGCCCTCAGCCATCTCCTCCGTGGAGGGACTAGTGGGTGCAGACTGGCTGGGCGGGGTGCCTGTCACCCCCGCCAGTCTCCGCTCCCAGGCCCTGGGGCTTGGTGGAGAGAACAGGGTTGAACCACGCTCGATCCTGGGGACACTGTCAGAAGCTACCACTCAGTTCTTGGATATTGTTCCTGAGACCATATCCTGGAGGATCTTCTCAGGCTGAAACCTAGTTGGGGTTCTGGGTGCTTCCCAGTCGTTGGTGCCAGCCTGCCGCGTCCCAGGAGGAGCGGCCTCCCGCTGTCCGTCCCCGGGGTGCTCGGGTGAGGTCCAGCCAGGGGGTCGGGGCAAGCTTCACCCTGTGGGTCTGTCTTGGACCCTCACGCAGGGCAGGGCTGTGAGCGGCACGTGGCTTCGAAGCCGAGTCCAGCCTGGGCTCGGGTGTTCAGTGTGGGCTCGGCGCTGGTTTCCACCTGGCTAGGCGCCATCTGGGACATTGGGATGGAGTTTGGAGGGTTCCGGCACTGGCGGCCCACGCCAGCGGTGGCTCCTCCCCAGCTGCTTCCCTTGAAGACTAGTTAGAAGCAACTGAAAAGCAGACGCTGTTGGGCGGCGCTGCCGTGCGCGGTGTTAGTTCCTCGGAGACTGGCCTCCCAGGATGGTGGCTGCCACCGTGCCGCCTCCAGGGTCCAGCTGCCACGCTCTTAGCTCTGTCCCTCCAGATGGCACGTCCCCCGGGGAGAGTTTGGCGGCCGTCAGGGTCCCCTTGGAGCTCAGAGATGCCCAGAAGCCTGCGGTGGGGGTCCGTCCACCCAAATGCCGGTGGGAGAGTGAGAAGACAGGTGTCTGCAGCTCCAAGCGCGCAGGCCTCTGAGCAGGCGGCCTCCCCTGCGGCCTCGGGTGGGGGCATCCAAGTCAGTCCTGGCAGAGCTCACGGTCGGGGAGGGGGAGCTGTGTCCCTGGTCAGGGCCCCGCCCTCATGACTTCACTTAAGCTTTGTCACCCCCACAGGCCGTCTCCAGGTGCCATCGCGTTGTGGGGTTAGGGCTTCCACACGTGGACTGGGGGGCCACGAGATCCACAGCAGGGTGTGTTGTCGGGAGGCCTGTCATAGGGCTCGCTTGGTTGGGACAGTGAGGCTGGGGACACCGTCTCGTTTCCTAGGTACCACATGGAGTGTTTGGACCCCCCTCTCCAGGAGGTGCCAGTGGACGAGTGGTTCTGTCCAGAATGTGCTTCCCCCGGGGCCGCCCCTGCTGCTGGTAACACGCTGCCCCCCCTCAGGCGGCCCAGACCCTTTCTGTGGGGCCGGCCCCTCGTCCCGGGGAGATCGCGTCCGGCTCTCCAGCAGGGGCGGCTTTCGGTTGCACTCCTTGGGGGGGCAAGGGCTGGAGACAGGGGGTTGGCTGATGGGGGTCTAGGGGCCCAAGCTCCAGGGAGACACCCCCTGTGCCCCGTTTCCCGGAACCCTCCTACCAGGGCCAGGGCTCAGCGGAGTGCATGTCAGCCCAGGGTGTTTTCTTCCAAGACGCGGGTCCCGTGGGCGAGGAGGAGGTCTCCCTGCTCTTGGCCGACGTGGTGCCCACCACCAGTCGGCTTCAGCCACACGCGGGGAGGACCCGGGCCATCGCCAGGACACGGCAGAGCGAGAGGGTCCGCGCGACGGTGAACCGGAACCGGATCTCCACAGCCAGGAGGATCCAGGTGGGTGCTGGTGGCCTCGCATCCTGGCCGCATGCAGGGAACAAAGCCAAGTGGGCCTGAGGTGGCGGCAGCAGTGGAGAGCTGGCCCTGGGGGTACTGGGCAGTCGGGTCCGGCCAGTGGTCGGTGGCCCGGCCCATGGGTGCATCGTGGAAGCTGCCGGGGGTCCCCTGCCTTGCAGCTGTCACCTGCCAAGGCCATAGTACTGAACTGAGAGGAGCTGAGAGGACTTCGTGGGGAACGTGGTCCTGGGACCCCATCACAGATGCCCACAGTCCCTCCTGGCACCTCTGCCCTCCACTCTGAGGCCCGCGAGCCCTCCTTGTCCTGCATCCTTGCCTGGCCTGCTCCTCGGGAGGCCTTCCCAGACCCCACTTCCCACTGGGCCCTTGGGGAGCCCCCAGCAGCCTGCCTGATGTCTGCTGCTGCCAGGCTGAGGCGTCCAGCCTGCCAGGGGCTCAGGGGGCTTCCTTGAGGGGCCTGAGGCGGCTCCGGCCCCCCTGACCAGCGCCGTCCCGTGCTGTGCAGCATGTCCCGAGGTACCTCGTGTCTCCTCTGCTGGACGAGACCATCGAAGCCGTGGCCGCTGGGCTGAGCACAGCCGTGTACCAGCACTCCGGGCCGCGAGCCCCCGCCCGTCGGAGGAGGAAGGCAGGTAGGCCTGGCTCGGTCTCTGGCTTCCCGTGGTCGCTGCCATCCGTGTGGCCTGGTTTCCGCAGACCGTTCTGCAGAAGGCCCTGCAGGCCCGGGGGTCCGTCTGCTCCTTCCCTCTGAGCCCCCCGAGGTGCTGTTTATGCCGCAGCGCTCTGCATGTGCGTCAGGGTGGCACAGCCTCCCCGACGTTGATCGGGAAGAGTCCCCAAGGACCTTGTGGAAGATTTGCGATGTTTTCTCTAAATCGGGCAACACACAGGTGAAGCCCCATGCCTGGCTTTTCTGGGTGGAAACAGCTAAAATGACTAATTCAGTGTCTTTGCTGGTTTCGGCGCTGTTCACGTTTCCTAGTCCTTTTCTGTGTTAGCCTCGGAAATTTTGTCCCAGTAAATCCCATTTTTTCTTCGGTAGTCGACATCCCTGCCTGGGGAGAAGCTTTCACCCGTTTAACATCCTCGGCGATTTCTGGGTCTGTGTTCCATTTATATTCATGGGTTGGAATTCTCCAAAGAAGAGTTTTCCTTTTTCTCCTTGACTATTCATTTAAACCGGTAGATGTGGTTTCCTGTTTCATTCAGTGGGTTGCAATCGGTGGTCTTTTAAAAATCAGCAATATCGAGACATACGTTTTCTGTGATGAGCACATCCACTCTGGGCATATGGTTCCCGGTGAGACCGACGAGGCTTCCAGGCGGTGCCCCCACTCCCCAGGCAGCCCCTCCAGGCACCTGCCACCCTGTCATTGGCGCTAGCCACGCCATCCTCGCTTCTCACTCGTGAGGTCTTGAGTGTGTGCTCTGGTTTGTCGCTCAGCAAAGTGATTGGGGGGCCTGTGGAGTGGGTGTCTGGGGTGAATTTCTGTTTGTTGGTGAGGAGCATGCCACGGCACGCACCACCCCAGCTTGTCCTCCTGCCTGTGCCGGGCGTTTGGGTTGGGTCTGTAATGAAGCTGCTGTGAGTATCTTTCCCGCGGGCAGGTGTTTGCGTTGCTCTGGGTCGGTAGAGCGCAGTAGACTAGTTGGCGCAACCAGTGAATGTGTGTTGGAGGTGACGCACCCCCTGCGCTCCCGTCAGCAACGTGCGTGTTGTAGCTGCGCCGCGTTCTTGCCCACACTCGTCTTCCCCACCCCCAGCGGGCATGTGTGTGTCAGGTTCTGCTGCCCCGCGTGGACCCACCGGGTGCCGAGCTCACGTGTGCTCCCGGAGAGCCCTTGCCCCCGAAGAGCTGAGCACAGAGAAGACACCCGAGGGCCGCCGGTGGGCGGTCCTGGTTCGCATCCCCGGGTAGTGGATGGAGCCAGGAGCTGTACCCCGAGGTCACGCTGATCCCTGCCTTGAAGGTCAGGATGAGGGAGGTTTTGCTTCTCATATTTTCTGTCTGAATCTCCTCTCGTGTCCAGGGTCTCACTTCTCGGCCCAGCAGTTGCTCCCTTGCATTTCACAGACCCATCCCAGGATAAGAGCCGGAGGTGCTGCAGCTCCTAGAGAGACGGGCTCACTTCTCCCTTTGTCCCGAGTGGCCCCCACATTTGGCTGTTACATCTTTGCTGTGAATATTTCACACTTTAAAAAAAAATTAATTTATTTAATTAATTTCTTGGCAGCGTTGTGTCTTCGTTGCTGTGTGCGGGCTTTCTCTACTTGTGGCGAGTGGAGGCTACTCCTTGTTGCGGTGCGCGGGCTTCTCATTGCGGTGGCTTCTCGTGTTGCGGAGCACGGGCTCTAGGCGCGCGGGCTTCAGTAGTTGTGGCGTGCGGGCTTCAGTAGTTGTGTCTCGCGGGCTCTAGAGTGCAGGCTCAGTAGCTGTGGCGCACGGGCTTAGTTGCTCCACGGCATGTGGGATCTTCCCAGACCGGGGCTCGAACCCGTGTCCCCTGCATTGGCAGGTGGATTCTTAACCACTGCACCACCAGGGAAGCCCAATGTTTCACAGTTTTTACAGACGTAGTCACACTGTGGCAGCGCAGGGAGACAGGAACAGCACCCTGGGACCGTCTTGCTGTGGCCTGGCGACTCCTGGCCGGGGCTACTTCGTCTCTCTCCACCCCCTCCTCCTCTTATTTTGAAGCAGATCCTCATTTTGCCTCTTAAGTGTCTCACAGTATGTTTGTGGAAGAGGGAGTCTTTCTTTTGATTTAACCGCGAGGCGCTTTTACACCCCAGGGGGTGAGCGGTAATTCCGCAGCACGGTGAAACAAATGGTCGGTGTTGAAGGTTCTAATTGTGTCACAAATTGTGATGGAGTTAAAAAAAAAAATAGTTTACCTGAATCTCGAGCCAGAGGAGATCTGTGTTGCGCCAGTGGCTGCCTGTTAAGTGTCTCTGTGTCCTCTTGACTGGGGGTGATGCAGGGTCTCCTGTCCCGGCGCATCCCTCGTGGGCAGGTGTTACCTGTTCCGGCCGGGCGGCTGGAGCCCCGAGGCTGGCTCAGGTGCCGGTGGGCATTTCGTTGGGTTGGTTGGGTGTTTGCAGGGTTGCTTGGGTTGGGGTTGGGGGTCCTCCCAGCGGGCAGCTCCGCCAGGCTCTCTGTTCACAGTCAGGCAGCCCCGGGGCTCAGGTCTCAGATCCATGAAGTCACGGAGGAGGTGAAGGAGAGGCTTCCTCCTGACGGGCTGCTTCCAGGAGTGCAGTTTCCGTGGACAGCACGGGCTCGCTGGCGCCTCCGTCTGTTTCCTTTGTTGAGCAGTTCTCAGAACCCCCGAGCTGCTTGTAGCATCCTTCAGTGGAGATCAGGTAGGGCTTTTAGCTTCATCGCGAGGTCACAGATTCAAGTGTAGCGGAAGTGCTTTAACAGCACACGTCTTCTCGGAACCTGCTGTTTCTGTGCTGGGGTTCCTGAGAGTTCGGGGGTGCTGGAGCGTCACAGAACTAGGGCGCCCTGTGGCTGCCATGGCTCATCCCCAGTCAGCCCGTAGCGCCCCAGGGTGGCTGAGGGGGACGGAACGCTGCTGGGTTTGCAATGTAATCCTCAGGATACGTTTTACTGGACACGTACCGTGAGGTCGTCTGTTTCCAAGCCTCTGGGAGAGTGCTTCTCTGGGGTGAGACCACCAAGTGGATACAGAGCTGGGAGCCAGTGTTTCTTTTTACTTTTGATTATTAGGGTTTGTGTTTTCTAATTTAATTTTGTTTCATAATTGTGTAAAATAATCCGCTGGTTCTAATAATCAGGTCTACAAATCAAAATAGGCTCAGACTCACTCTGTTATTGCTTTGCGCTGCCTTCCCCCTCCCCTCCTCTGTGGCGAAGTATGTAAAACCCTATAACAAAAAAAATAAAAAGAGGAAGGCCCCAGGCCGGGATGGCATCCGCTGGGTCTTGGGGGGGACACCTGGGGTGGGGCGCACAGTGAAGCGCGCGCTATCAATGTGCTCTTTGTAGGAAGACGGAAGAAAGTGTCGGGAAGGAAGAAAACCCAGTCCAGATCATCTGTGAAGAGCAGGAGCTCGGGGACAAGGTCCAGGAAACGCCAGGGTCGTGTGAAGAAGAGGAAAGAGAAGAAGATAAAGGTAGCGTCGGATGGGGGGGTCACACTGGGCGAGCTTCAGTCCTGTGTGTAGGTAGATAGTGGGAGTCATAGAAGGACCCTTTTTTCATAATTACTTAGAGATTCACCGATAAATATGCACGTTTCTGCAGCATGGATTGAAGATGGGGCTGAGACAAGATGTGTTCTGGGCCCCGCAGAGCGGCCCCTGGGACCGCGGGGGGCGCAGGGGGCTGGGCTACAACCCGTCAAGGCGCTTGCTCTCTGGGGTGCCGGCACCCGGTGTGAGCCGGGTGGGGGTGAGGCCCAGGCGGGGTCCTCACATGTGATGAGTACACGTGACCCTCAGGCTGCAGGGTTGTGGCCGCTCGGCCCAGCGTTTGGTGCTACGGATCCATAGTTGGAATGGAGGCTGTAGATTTCAGCCCTGTGGATCAGTGTTTCTCCCTCTGTCCTCTGGGTTCAGAATGAAGCCACGGCTCGTTCCCGCATCGCGCGGACGCTGGGCCTCCGCAGGCCAGCCCATGGAGCCTGCATCCCCTCGGTGTACAAGCCTGCAGACCCCTCTCTGGGGCTGTTGCGTGCAGACATTGGGGCAGCCTCTCTCTCCCTGTTTGGAGACCCCTATGAGCTGGACCCCTTCGACAGGTGACTGCAGAGGGGGGGGCTGGGGGGGCTCACTCTTTTCCTAGGCCCGTGGACATGTCGCCCCTGGTGGAGGCCTGGCTCACCCTCAGAATTTGCATTTGTGAAATTCCTGCTTCCGAGTTCTCAGAATTCTGTATCTACTCGTCCCCTGATTTGGAGAAAGATCTAATTCGCACGCCTGCCCCCCACCCGGTCCCCGCTCAGTGACTCGGGCAACTGCTGACAGAAAACCACTGCACGGGGCCTGGGTTCAGTGTTGAGTCACGAGGGCTGCCGTGGGGGCCGTGCTGAGCCCCCTGCCTGTGCCACGTGCTGCTGAGAGGTTGGGGGTGGCTCCCTGGGCCTCGACGTGCAGGGTCACCCCGTGCCCTTTGGCCTGTGTCCTCCAGCAGTGAAGAGGCATCTGCGAGCCCTGCTTCCCCTCTGAGCGCCAAGAGGAGGATTCTGTCCCGGTCAGCCCTGCGGTCGCACCAGCCCGTGGCCAGGCCCGTCTCCATGGGGCTCTCCAGGTGTGTCCTGGGGGACAGGATGGCCAGGGCGGTGGTGCGGGGTGGGGCCCCGGGCGTGCAAGGACCGCAGGCTCCATGTTGGGCTGGCGCTCTGCCAGCCGGCACCCACGGCCTCTCCTGTGGCCTGTCCTCTGGCTCTTGGGTGAGGAAGTGCTGTGGCCAGTCCCAAGCCAAGGGCGCGGGGACGAGGTGACAGCCCCAGAGGCTGCCTCTGTGTGCGTAGCTCTGCTGCAGAGCCCACAGCAGGGAGGGGCCGGGCAGGGAGCCAAGCTTTTTCTCTGTTTGACCCTCCAAAAGAAAGACTTAACCAACTCTTACCAGTCGGCGTTGCTCACGAGCTCCTGCCTGTCAGTGAGTGGAGCCGGGGCCAAAGCCTCAGATGACTCCACCCACTCCCCAACCCCATCTTCCTTTAGTTGGAGCTGCCGGTGGGTCTCACCCCTCCCCTCGGGGCCCCTGCCTGCTGCCTGGGTGTGGAGGCATGTGGGCAGGAGGGCCGTGACGGCTGGGCCTGCCCTGGGTCTGCCCTGCAGGAGGAGTACTCCCTCCATGGCACCCCAGCCAGAAGTGGACGCGGACCCCGGCCCTGACCTGCTGGGGAGCATCCTGTCGGGCCAGAGCTTCCTGATGATGAACGGTGCCGACATCGTCATCCACCGCGACGGCTCCCTCAGCGCCAAGAGGGCAGGTGAGGAGCCTCTGCGCACGGCCCGCCGTCCCCACCTCTGCGCGCCTGGAGATTAGGACACGCGTTCCTCCAGGGACAGTCGTGTGGTGTGACCCAGCGGCTCTAGGGTTTGCTTCCGAGTGGTAGGTGAGGGTGCTGAGGGACTGAAGATGCCTGTCCCATCGCTTTCTGATAACACATCTGTTGGGGGAGCTTCCAGGCAGCCCACAGGCCCTCCTTGCTGTCAGCAGCCGCCATCTGTTCTCACAGCGCCAGGAACCAATGTGGAGCCCTCTCCATGGATCTGGGCCCCAGCGGGATTCGGGCCTGGGGGTCTGGCCGTGGAGGGCCGGGTAGGCTGCCTGAGCGCGGTCAGTGGTAGACTGGGGTGCTCCCCTGTTTTCAAGTGTTCCTCACGGGCTCAGGCCCCTTCTGATCCACAAATAGCGTGAAGATGGTGTACGAAGCAGAAGGGCAGGTGGGCAGCAGCAGGGCGAGCCTCCGACCCCGTCCCTGCGCCCAGCCAGAGCGAGCGGGGGTGGGCACCATGCCCCGTCGGGAGGGTGTTCTGAGAAAGCTGGAGCTTTTTAAGGACGGGGGTGGGGACTGATGGCTGTTTGCCTTTTGTCTTTTAGCGCCGGTTTCTTTTCCGCGAAACTCAGCTGGTCCGGCCAGAGGGGCAGGAGGCGCCAGGCCTGGGGCCTGCCTGCAGCCCGGAGGGACTTGGCCAGGAAGCGGGCCAGAGAGCTCAGCGCCCAGCCGTCCGGGCAGGGCCGCCCCGGGCACTCCCCCGGCCCCGGCCCCGCCCGCACCCGCCCAGGTCCCTGCGCTCGTGGTGGGGGCAGCTGTGAGGCTGGACTCCTCGGTGACCCCTCAGTCAGGCCAGGCTCAGACCTTGTCCAGCGCGAGCAGACCCAGCTTAAAACAAAGTGACGGCCCCCGATTTAACGGCGACAGCAAGCACCCTCCGCCTCTTAGGTCTGCGGCATTGAAGACCTCGAATGGTAGCTCTAACTCGCCTTCCGAGAGCACGGTGCTGGGACGGGCCCCGAGACCGGCTCCCAGGAGGACGGACATCTGCGAGCTCCCCAGGATACCAAAGATCAGGAGAGACGACCGGCGGGTGGGCGAGGTCCCCGCCGGCGGGCAGAGAGTCGAGATTCCCAGCTCCTGCATCAGCCGGCTGACGGGCAGGGAGGGCCCCGGGCAGCCTGGCTGTGGCGCCAGGGCAGAGGGTGAGCCCAGCAGCAGGGGTGCTCAGGAGCCCAGCACGCGCTCGGGGGGCGGCCCCCAGCCCCCTGCCCCGCTGGGCCCCTCCCGGGGGAAGGGTGTCGGCTCCACCTTCGAGAGCTTCAGGATCAACATTCCTGGGAACACAGCCCATTCCGGCAGAGTCCTCAGCCCCGGCTTCTGTAACACGTTCCGGCCCGTGGACAGCAAGGTGCAGAGAAGAGAGAGCCCGGTGCCCCTCTTCTCCGTCAGGAAGACGAAGCAGCTCAAGAGCGAGATCTATGACCCCTTCAACCCCACGGGCTCAGACTCCAGCTCGGCCAGCAGCAGCCCCGAGCACCCGGGCTCTGGCCTTCTGCCCTCTGAGATCACGCGCACCATCTCCGTCGACAGCCCCAAGGCCCCAGCGCTGCCGCCCGTGCGCTGCGTCACCTCCTACACGGTGCAGACCGGCATGAGGAAGGAGCCCGAGCCCCCCCAGGGGCCCTGCGGCCTGCCCGAGCTCCAGGGCGAGGAGGGGCTCGCGGCACAGGCACAGAGGCCGTCCCCGCCAGAGCCCTGGGGAGACGAGGACCCACCACCCCGCAGCTCCTTCTTTGGCTCAGAGGGGCGGACGGTGACTTGTGTGACTGCGGTGGAGCCGGATGCCCCACCCAGTCCGGACGCCCTGCCCGCGACCACCCACAGGGTCGTGGAGCTGCGGTCCCCCACCCGTTCCCGCTCCAGGTCCAGCTCCCGCGGCGGGAAGAAAGCCCAGAGGCCGAGGGTCGGCACCAGGGAGCATCGGAGGGCCCGCTCAGGGTCCCGCTCCTCACGCTCAGGGGACAGGAGCTCGCGGTCTGCGTCGCCACCGGCAGGCGAGGACCAGGCCAAGAGGCACCGGCCCAAGGCCCGGGATCGGAGGTCTTCCAGCGACCGCTCCAGCAGCCGCGAGCGCACCAAGCGGAGGAAGGCCAAGGACAAGAGCAGGGAGAGGAGGAGGGGATCCTGGGGCCGAGGCCGGCGGAGGTCCCGCTCCCGCTCCGGCAGCCCCGGCAGCTCCTCCCACGAGCATCGCGAGGGCAGGAGGAAGAAGAGGCGGAGGTCGGAGTCCCGGTCTCGGGGGAGGGAGTGCTCGCCCCCCAGCAGCCTGGAGAGATCCCGGAGGCCCAGGCACCCCCGGGAGAGGAGGGAGTGGCCTGACAGGGAGAGTGCCGCGCGGCTCCGAGACAGGCGAGGCTCCCGGGAGAGGAGGCGGCGTAGGTCCAGGTCACCCAGCCCCGAGCACAGGCCCCGGGAGCACCGGCGGCCTCGGTCCCGCGAGAAGCGCCCACGGCCCCGCCCCCGCTCCCCGGAGAGGAAGTTGGCCCCGAAAGAGGCTTCTCCAGCACCCCTTCCCCAGGGGGAGCCCAGGCTAGACAGGGAGCCCCTGGCCTTGGCAGGAACAGATGCCTTGCTGGAGGGGCCCGAGGCTGACAAGCCCCCCACAAAGGTCCCCCCAGTCTTGGAGGTGCCAGCCGAGTACCCCCCCGAGGATCTGGATTACGGTGACTCTGTGGAGGCGGGGCACCTCTTCGAAGACTTTTCAAACGAAGCCATCTTCATGCAGCTTGATGACATGAGCTCCCCGCCCTCCCCGGAGAGCACGGACTCCTCCCCAGAGCGAGGCCTCCTGCCCAAGCCCACTGGGCCCCCGGCTGGCCAGCAGCACGACGCTGGCCTGGCTGTGGCCATCATCCGCAGGGAGGTGTCTCGGATCCACGGTGAAGATGTGGCGCAGCCCCTGCCCAGGATGGAGAGCCCTCGAGAGAAGCACTTGCTCCAGCAGGACGTGGCCGAGGCAGCCACAGCTCCCTGCGCTTTGGGAGGCCAAGCCATGGGTGGGGCGCCTGCGGGGAAGGAGGAGGGTCCCTCTCAGAACCCCCTGCTGCGGGCTAAGGCGCTGGTGAAGAGAGTCACCTGGGACCTCCAAGAGGTGGAGAGCGGTGCCCTGGCTGAGGACAGAGGCCTGCGTGAGTAGGCGCTTGGGCGGGGCGGGGTGACGGGGCGGGGTACAAGGATGGCTCAGAGCGACCACCACGGAGTTTTCTCCCTGGATGGCTCATGGGCCTCCTTGGTCATGCAGGGAGATGGCCACGGCCTGACCTGTGGTCCTTGCTGCTGGGATGCTTTTCTGGAATTTTCCAGCCAGGAAACAGCCTTCTGGCGTGGCCATAGAGCACCCACCCCCCTGTGTTGGCCCTCAGGGACGCCGCTTCACAGGCCGCAGAAGCCCCGGGAAACCGAGGACGCGGGCCCCGTGGCTGCGTTCCAGCAGGCTTCCTTCTCTGAGCCCCCTCCCCCTGGTTATGCGCTTCCAGAGCCTGGTTTTCCTGATGCTGACCTTTCTCAGGTGGGCGCCTGGACTGGAGGGATGTGGCCTTGGGTTCAGGCCACGCGAGCTGGGCCGGGTTGGGGCTGAGGGCCTCACGCACCAGCCCCTTTCTGCCGGGGCTTTTAGTGGTTCGGGAGTGGGGGTTGGGAGCGCGTTGCCAGGGGCACTGGGGCACCGAGCTCTGCGGAGGCTGAGCGGGCTGTGCTCTCGCCCAGGTACAGAGCCCGAACCTGCCCACCACCCCGGCTCTGCCTTCGAGTGTCCCACCATACGCACCTGTTAGCCAGCCTGCGGTCCAGTTCCTCTTGCAGGGGAGCCTGCCCCTGATGGGCTGTGGGGTGGCCCAGAGCCCAGCCCCAGTGCTCCCCGTCCTGACTGCGGCCTCAGAGCCGGCTGGTCATGCTGCCACCGTGACCACCGCAGCTGCCAACAGCTCCGAGGAGAGGACAGCTGCTCCCAGGCCAGCCTCGGAGAAGACCAAGAACGAGGAGGTGAGTCCCGCCCTTCCTTCCAGGGACTGGCACAGGCAGGTGGGTGGGAAGCCAGGGGCCGATGGTCTCACCAGTGTCCTCCCCTCTAAGTACATGAAGAAGCTGCACGTGCAGGAGCGGGCCGTGGAGGAGGTCAAGCTGGCCATCAAGCCCTTCTACCAGAAGAGGGAGGTGACAAAGGACGAGTACAAGGACATTCTGCGCAAGGCCGTGCAGAAGGTGGGAGTGGGGTCCGTGAGCCCAGAGAGAGGGGCTCCGGCCCCAGGGTCGCTCGGCCACATCCTGGCCGTAGCTTCAGGCCAGTTGTAGCCACGCCTCATTGATGCTTGGGGGTTGTAAATGCTGGTGTTTGTGAGGGGCTTACGACTGTGTCCTTGTGACTTTTGTTAAAGAGGTAAATGACACGAGGTGTTTAACCCAGCTCACGGGTAGGAAGTGAGACCCTGAGAGATGGACATGCCGGCTGATCTCAGTGTGACCCTCAGCAGCCCTTGAGGTGGGCAGAGCAGGCATGCGTAGGTCAGGCTGCCTGCTGTCCCTCACAGTGTGGTCCCCAGGGCCCCATCCCCATGGTCCCTGACCGTGCGGGTGTGAAGGGACGTCCGGGTAACTGTGCCCCCCTCCCCCAGATCTGCCACAGCAAGAGTGGGGAGATCAACCCTGTGAAGGTGGGCAACCTGGTGAAGGCCTACGTGGACAAGTACAGGCACATGCGCAGACACCGGCGGGCCGAGGCTGGTGAGGAGCCGCCTGCCCAGGGTGCCGAGGGCTGAGGCCCGCCCGGGGCCCTTCTGGCTGGAGCGGCCGAACCAGAAAACTCCGGGCACACCCGCCCTCCCGTTTTCAGGGTTCCTGGGATCGCACGTGGTCTGTGCACTTGTCTTGCTCAGTTTAAAACTGGACTTTTATATGTATATTATAGACACACACTGTTCCCATTGTGTTCTAATTTATCAAAAACGGATTATCTTTAGAAATGTCTTGATTGGCTCGGTACTTGAAAGGGGAGACCTTTGGTGAAGATAAGCGGCGGGGCGGGCGGGCGGTGCTTCTCCCACACGTAACCGTCTGGTCCCAGGGTTCCCTTGTCTGCTCGTTGTGTTTTGTAAGTGACTGCTCAGGTTTACACTTAGGTCCGCCACCTCCCAGGCAGAGCAGTGTTGGCGGGTCTCGAAGGCCAGGGACAGGCCTTGGGCGCAGCACAGATGGAGCCCTGTTCACGGCGGAGGGGCCCCAGGTGCTGCCCCCTCGGGGGGCAGCGGGGAACATGTGTCCTGAGGAGCCCCTGTGCTCTTGGAGCAGTTTATTGGCTCTGAAGTGCGGCCTGAGTTTCTTACTGTGAAGTCAGGAGAACGGGTGTGCACAGGAGGCGTACGTGGGTGGGGGGGGCAGGGGGCTCCCTTCCTGGGCCCACAGGTCACGGGCTTCCCGTGAAGTGGGGTGAACCTCGCATCCACAGTGCCCCTCCCAAGCCCCAATCTCAAGCCTGCCCCTGGTCAGGACACCAGCACTGGTTCTTGGGGTCTTTTTATTAGATCGGGAGGGGCTGGGGGACCAGCCTAGCCAGGCTGCTCCACCTCCATCAGGAAGTGCTCCAGGAAATGCTCCAGGTCATCATAGAGGCTGTTGGAGCTGGACAGGCAGAGGCTGAGGCTGCCGCTGTCCAGAGAGGATGCGCCTTCGCGCTGCACGCCCTCCAGGTATGCCCGGCACAGCCATGGCTCCAGCTGTGGGGAGAGAGCAGTCAGGCCGGGGGAGGGCTGTGTGCAGCCTCCCTCCCCGCCACCCCCACCAGGGACCCTCCACCTCACCTTCACCAGGACCAGGCTCTTCTCCTTGGGCCTCCCCACTGACAGGTCCTGCCCAAAGCCCAGGTAGATGGTGTAGTGAGGGGAGCCCCGGCGCCGGCAGGCCTGAAACTCCCCCAGTTCTGCAGGACAGGGCTTTGGTGAGGGGGGGTGGGGGGAGGCGGGGAGGCCCTCAGCCCCAGGGCAGGTGCATCACTGACCTTGGAAGAAGGTGCCGAAGTCAAAGATGGGGGTGTCGCAGTTCCGGGGCAGCAGGCGGGCAGGGGTGGAGGGGCTGGCTGAGCCCAGGGGCCCTCCCACCTCCCAATAGACCTTACACTTGCCCAGGCGCCGGGCCCACAGCCTGAGACCCCGGAGTTCCAACTGCAGGCCAGGGGCTACGTGCTGCAGCAGCTTCTCTGTGTAGTGGAGCTGCTTCTGGTCGGGCAGCTCGGCGGGGCTAGGAAAGGCTACTTGTTGGGGCTCTGAGGCCCCACCACCTACACCGAGGGGGCCATACAGGAGCACACAGCTCGGGCGCCCCACCACCTCCTGCAGCACTGTTCGGCCCTTGTACGTGATGGTCAAGTCCAGGGCCCCCAAGCTGGGCAGTGTGTGCAGACCGAGCTGTGAGCAGGTGGGACCAGCCCCGTGCAGATGCCCTGCCATCAGGGTGCAGGCACTGGGGGAGGCTGTGGTGCGGGGCTCCGCCTCTCGGGGCTGCCAGGGGGCTGGGGGTGGGCCTGTGTCTGGAGAGGAAGGCAGACCTGAGCTGGCACCCGAGCCGCCAGCTCCTCCCTTTTCCTTCCACATGTCCCCTACTTCCTGCTGCCTGGGGCTGTGGCTGTGGCACCACATTCACCGTGGTGGGCACAGCTCCCAAGCAAGGAGCTCTGGACCTGAGGAGGCTCAGCGGTGCCAGCAGGGATGGTGGCCCACCTCTGCCCAGCACCGTCCCTGCTGGGCACCCCCTCCCCCGGGCCCTCTCTCTGCAGGGACTCTGCTGTCCTGCCTGTCCCTCCCCTTGGCACACAGAACCCTGCAGGGCAGAGCATCCCCCTCCAACAGCCCCTCACCAGGAGCCTCGGGGGCTATCGGCTCCACCCCACACGCAGCTTTCAGCAGATGGTCCTCCAGGCAGCTCTGCTGCAGAGCCTGGAGCAATAGGTCCCCAGCATCTCCAGCTGGGCTTGGGGCACAGGGCTCAGGGCTCAGCCCGGCCAGCCCATGCCCCAGCCTCTCGCCAGCATCTGCTGCCAGGTATGGCCGCAGAAGCCCATCCTGCAGGAGAGGACAGTCCCAGCATAAATCAGCTGCTCCCCAGCCCCAGTGAGAGGGGGCAGCCCCAAGGTGGGATCCAGGAGGGCAGAGTGACCTTACCCTTGTAGGTGGGGCATCTTCAAGGGCCTCGTCCTCCCCCTGGCTAATGCCTGGGCTTTCTGAGGGAGAATTAGGGTTGGGGGAACACTGGACCTGCGACTCTGGAGTGGGACACCTTGGTGTGAATCCCTGGGCAGCTCCTCAAAGCTGAACCGCACTTCCCCTTCACTGGTCCCAAGAGGCCCATGAGCTTCCTCCCAGCGGTCCCCAGTCCCCCCTAGCCACGCCACGCGCCCTCACGCCCTCACCCCGGCCCCGCCATCCCCCAGCAATCTGGCACCAGCCTCTCCCATGACAGTTCTAAATCCGAAAATCCGACCCAGTGGCTGCTCCCGGGACAAAGCCAAGTCGCCCTGCCGGCAGCCCTGCCGTGGTCTCCTCACCTCCGCACGCCGGCTCGGGGGTGACCATGTACACCTTATGAGGATCGGTAGGGTCCCCCGAGTTGTCTTGTAACATCACGAAGCGCCGCGTACAGCGCAGCGCGCAGCGGAAGTTGGTTTTCCAGGAAGCTCGGAGCGCACTCTCGGCGGTCGGCCGGGCACCTCCGCTGCTGCGGAGAGGCCACCTGCCGCGGGCCACGGCCCAGGCCTGGGGAGAGAGACTGAGTGGATTACGCGGCCTGGACACTCGGGCCTGGGCTTGGACCGGCCCGGGGCGGGGCTGGGGTCCCACCTTGAAGATGCGCGAGTCGGCCTCTCCCAGGTCCTTCCGCGCGAAGTGCTTCCAGGGCACGCGGAAGCGCGTTCGGGCCGCGTCCAGCCACCGTAGCCCCTCGTAGCGGCCGCTGCTGACCTCGCCCAGAAGCCAGTCTCCGAAGAGCACGCGCGGGGTCCCCCTGCGGGCGGGGCAGCCGGGCGTCAGGGCGCGCGCGGGCCACCGGGGACGTGGGGTCGGCAGCGGGCAGGGCGGCGGGCTCACCCGTCGGGAGCCACGGCCATGGCTCCCTCCGCAAGGACTGGGCGTGGAGAGAGCGGCGCGCCCTCCGCGGCGAGGGCTGGGGTCGCGGGGGCAGTCGGGGGATGGCGCAGCTGAGAGGAGGGTTCCGCGTGAGTCTCCGCAGGTAGTCCCGGGTGTTGGGGTCCCAAGTGTTGGGGTCACAGATGGAAGTTGAAGGCTTCTGGCCACGGCGTTGCCCAGGTGAGTCTTGGCCAAGGAGACGATGGGTGTGGCTACAGATGCGGCGGGGCCTCGGGCACACGAGGGGCCACAGGCGTCGAGCCGGGGTCCGGGCTGGGCCCTGCGGGGGCGCGACGGGAACGGCCGTAGGAAAACGAAACCGCACGCTGCGGGAAAACGAAACCTAACCCGCCCCGCCCCGCGCGTCACCGCGACCTCCGCCTCCAGGTCCCCCAGTTCCGGACCCGTGCCCCCCGCCGTCACCCGCGCTGCCCGCCCCCTCCTGGTCACTGCTCCGCGGAGCGAACCCGGGGTCCGACGCGGCCGTCGCTGCCTTTCTCGCTCCGCGTGGGTTGGGAGTCCCGAGTACCTGGTACTGGCACCGCCAGGACGGGAAATTTCGGCTCCGCTGGGGCTCCGGAGCAAGAGCTTTTATGGTGGCGGGGGCCGGAGGCGGGGCCGGGGAAGTCACGTGCTTCCGCGGGCGGGGGCGGGGCGGCACTGGGGTCCTGGCTGCCGCAGGGCACAGCCCCTGGGGGCTCCAGCCGCTCCTCTCCCTCACCCAGTGCTGCGGGGGGCTGGGGCGCCAGCAGCCAACGTGGTGGGAGAAGCAGTGGGGTAGGCTGGGGACCCCGGACCAGAAACAAAACCAGGCAGGCCCTGAGCAGACGAGCGGGTGAGGGGCGCGTGGGAGGAGATGCAGCTGTGCTCTTT
>NW_021145888.1:9267-50000 GCF_002837175.3 Physeter macrocephalus | reverse complement strand
GGGGAGGTACTCACGGGCTCGTCATGATCATTTTCTGCATATCTCGGAGACACTAAATTGTTGCTTTTATAAAAATTGCCTTCCCCTTAATTCTTCTTGGTTCTGGTAAAGCATCCCAAGACTACCCTGGAACAACATCATTAAAACATGATACCACTTTGCTAGTGGATAGTTAGTGGTTATGTTTTTTAAGAGACACTGCTTTATATTTTTTTCTGACTATAAAGTAATATATTTTCATCATTAAAGAAGCTTTAGGTAGTACCAAAATATAATTTTTTAAAGTAAAAATCACCCACAATCCACCATCTAGAGATAAATGCTTTTAATGTTTCATTGTGTATACTTCTAGAATTTTTTCTCTACTTGTATCTACAAAACTATGATATATACAGCTTTTCATACACTCTTTTGACTTAACCTTTTACAGATGTATTTCCTTGTCAATAAATATAGATCCACACTATGATTTTTAATGATATCATAGTGCAGATGTGCCACGCTAACTCCTCACTGGCAGACATTCAGATTACTCTGTGAGGTGGTTATCTTGCAAGAGATGCTTTTCTTCTTTTGGTTTCTACTGGCGTTCTCCTCTTTTAGCTTTTAGAGACCAGCTATTAACGGGTGATGTGTACTGCCCACGCAGACGGAGAGCGGGACCCGAAAACACCTGCAGCCAAAGTTTCCACATTTGGATGAGTGCAAATTTAGTGCAGTTACCACTTCATCACAGTAGACCAGACACATGCTAAGTGTTTTATCTAAGATAGCTCATCTTATCCCCCAATCACTATGTCTTGTAGGAACTGGTATTGTTCCTCGTGCTATGGGAGAAAAAGGTGAGGGCACAGAGAGGCTGCAGCTCGAACGTGGCTGAGTCCAAATCGGAGCCCAGGATTCTGACTCCTGTGCTAAGCTCTTGACCCGCCTGTTGTAATTAGTTTTAAATATATCCCAATTGCTTAAGAATGATTAAGAAACAAGATTTTTTGTCACTTTAAAAAAAATAATTGCATCTTTTGCTTCCAGCGTTTTTTCACTTCCGCTTTTTAATGGTGTTCATTCTTTTTACCAGAATGTTTTTGGAGTGATTGTTGAGTGCTCACGCTTCCTCGAAATGCTGTCCTTTTTCTCAGTGTCCTAATAACTCTTTGGGATTCTCAAATAACTTACCAGCTGAACTTCTTAAATACACGTGCAAGTAGAAATAACAGGGTCGTGCAACTTAAAACAGTTTCTTTATCTAGGATTGTTGTGAATTCAGAATAACATCAGGCTTCATTTTTCAGAGATGGTAAGTTTCCTTTCCTACAGGCAGGTATTTTGGATTGAGGGTTGATGGCCTAATTAGCCTTCGACCTTTTTTTAGCTTCTTGTAGAGTACTATAGATTGATTCAACGTAGGAAGTAGGTTTTACTGTCCCTTGGGGTACCTGATTCTGCCTGACTCTCTTTATTCGGGTCCCTGAATGGCTCCTCTCCAGTGAAAATGGAAAAGGCCAGCAGAAAATGCTTCTGTCTGCTTGTATGTTTCCCTCTTTGGAAGTAACTGGAATCCTTTGCTAGCTCATTTCCACACTCAGATGATGTTCAGGAGATACCCTAGTGTGGGACTAAGTAAACAATATTTATATATTGATCAATATTTACATAAAATAATATAGGTGACAATTATTGAGCACTTACTACATGCCAGACACCATAAGTGATTGCATTTAGCACTTAACCCTTTAAGTTAGATATTACGATGGTTTAGGTGACAAGATAGGGTTCAGATTTAACCCCAAACACTCTAGCACCTCAAGACTTTGGCCATTCTGCTCTTTTTTTTACCCCATTGTGTTAAGCACATCTTCTTTGGGCCACAGGTTCTTGATTCTGAAATAAAGAGGTGTTGGAATAGTTGATTTTGAAGGTCTCTTGCCACCCTCAACATTTCCCGAGTCCGTGAATCCACTTAGGACACCAGCTCCCTGCTGGGAACCATCTCTTCTCCTCTTACATTTAATCACTACACTTGCTGCCTCTGTCCTCTGGCCAACCTTCATTTACTCCATGACGGTGCTTCAGCTAAAGGGCACCAGAGCTATACAGAAAGCTCCCACAGAAAAGCCACCGAGGTCCTTGCGCACAAGACGCTTGCCGGGCCCCGGGCCCCGCGCGGCACGCGCCGAGGTGGTGGGACGCCAGGCATCCTGAGGGTTCACGCGTGAGAACCAGGTGTGAATGGGTTATAATTTATTCATGACTAGAATCTAAAATAGCTTGTTATAGCTAATTCACAGCACCACGTGAGTACTGGGTGTACTATTTTTTTTCAGACTCTAAAATTATTACCCTATTTCCACAAGCTTTGTGTTGAGAGAAAAGATAAGTCTACTTTTGACGGCCCAGGAACAAAGAAGTGTCCCATTTTTAAATGTTGAGACCTTTTCCTATCAAAGATATTCCATTTCTTCTAGTCTAAGAAATGTGGTCCAGGGATACTTTAAAACATTGTTTCTGGCGTGTGAAGAAATTACAGGATGAGGTCATGTTCAAATCAGTGCTGCTGCAGTGCTTTTTGATTAATGCCGTGTAATTCTTGTTGAGATCTCCAGTCGTACCATCGGGGAGCCGTATAAAAGTAACTGAAGCCCGTATGTAATTCGGGAGTTCAGACACGAAGGAAGAATGGGGGCTGATTAGGCGGGGGGCGGGAGGTGGTTTGCCAAGAGCAGTGCAGAGCGCGGGAACCAGTGTGCAGAGGCCCCGTGCTGGGGCTGCGGCAGACACCAGGGGTGAGAGGGCAGCAGTGTAGGTGGTATGGGGCGAGGCCGGGGCAGGGCCACTGGGAACATGGGGCTTGACCCCAAGAGCATCGGAGGGACGAGGCAGCGGGAACTAAGATCCCGCATGCGCATGGCGTGGCCAAAAAAAAAAAAAAAAGGCAAGACTTGTTGGTGAGTCTTCCTGCCGTGTTGGGTGGTCAGCAGAGCCTTCCCGGTCGTCGACTGTCCCACCTGGAGCGTAGGGAGCGGTGGACCCCACCTCCGTGAGCAGGGCTGCTCCAGGCTGGGCCGGTGCGCGCCGGGGGGCGCTGCTGCATCCCTTCCCGCCAAGAGGCTGCCGCGGGGACTGTGCTCGTTTCCCGCTCAGCTTCAGAGCACTAGCGATTGGGTGTATGCTTTGCGGGAAGCATCTGAATTTCTGCCTGAAGTTGACGCCCACCCCCGCCCTCAAGATTCTCACCCACAGGCTCTGAGGGCTAGGAGCAGCCTCAAGGCTCAGATGCGGCATTTCTTGATTTATGTTTTCACTTGTGGGTAGGACGTTCCTGGTTTTCCTTGGGTGTTTGTGGGAACAGACGACGTAAGTGAAGGGGAAGCCCTTCGTGCTTGCGCAGGGGGAGATGGTCCATAAACAAGATCATGACGTCATCATTTACACATTAATGCCCCCAAAGGGAGGAGAGGACATTACTTTGAATTAGGTTGAGAACTGGACGTGAGCTACTGACAGGCAGTTTGTGCTCATGCGGATACAGAGCAGACCCAGTGCGGTCAGGTCCTCACGTCTCTCTGAGAACCGTCATTGAAAGCATGTTGTCACCACGAGGTGATGTTAGTATCCCTGCCCGCTCCGGGAAGCCGTCTCGGCCAGGTGCCAATCTCCACAGAATTTGGCCCTTTTCAAGTGTTAACTTTCTGAACATATAGAGGGAACAGTAAATTCACAGAAATTTAATTTCTAGTGAATTTGCCACGGGAAAAAACATGGATGTGGCCTAACCTCCGAATCACGATCAAGGTAACCTGCCCCACAGGTGGTCTTGCTTTGAGATGCCCATGCCCTTTGCTTCTGCCAGGGTTCCACGGGAGGAAGTGCGCAGAGTGGGGCTGGCCCTCTGGCTGCTGCCGCGGCTGGAACCCCGTCCTCCGCAGTGAGGGCTGCATCTCCGGGGAGAAAAGAGGGCCCGTGTCCAGACCACGCTGCCCTTGCCCGAGCAAACAACTGTAAAATTGCCGATGGCTCCTGATCACACTGAGAAACGAAATGGGATTGCCTCGAGACAAAAAGCTGCAATACAGAGAGCCCACAACATGTAGTATAAGCCCTTCTGACAGGGAAAGCGCAGTGTTTTGTCAGCCACGCTTTATGGGCGTCGCCCTGCATTGCTGGCTGACACGCGGCTGAGAGGGCCCGAGTGCCTTTTACTCAAGCAGGATGCACTGTTCATCTGCAGCAGACGCCTGCATCTTACCTTCATCCATCACGCTGACCCTTTCAGGGAGGGGTCGTGAATGCCCCTTCCTGTCTCTGGCTCCCATAGCCAGAGATCCTGAATCAAGCCTCCCAGGACGAACTTCATCCCTTCCTCCGTATTACCTGCATCTCTCAGCCGTGTCTCCTTGGCCTGAACAGGATGCTTCTGTAGCTTCATTCACGTCAGCTTCTGGGAAGGACTAAGTCGTCGCAGTGACTCCATGTCATCAGTAACTCATGAGAAGACATTAAACCATCCCTTCTTTTAAGCAGCAGCAACTCCCTGTCCTCAGGAAGTCAGGGATACTATGTACCCTTTTGAGCTGATGAGAAAATACTGTAGTAGTTTGGATCCCATCTGGAGGTGTGACTTGTTTCCTTGGACCTAAGTGGACCTGTCTCGTGCATGTATATCCAACAACCAGAGAACGCCCCACACAGATGGCATCTCCTCCTCCGGGCCTTTTAAGTCAGCATGGAGTGTGGAAGAAGAGGGACCAACCTCCAAATGGAATATCATGGGGCTGAAAAACCCTTGTCCTCTGGTTGTCAGGGCTCCAAGCGGAGCCGTCAAAGCTCCCTTGCCGGCTTTGCACTTATATAATCGCGCTCCTCTGTTCACCTCATGTTCCTTCTTCCCCAGACTGCCTGCCCGGGCTGATGGGAAGCTTCAAGGGCAGGCTTTTATTTCTGTAGTTATGACGGTGAATTAATGAATTACAGATTTAGTGCCATTCAAGTCGCCAGCTCACCAAGGCAGTCAGAATGTGAATACTTATTTAAATCAAATTTGTTACAAATAAAATTTAATACCAAACTGTGATGGGACTGGGGTGCCTGCTGAGGCCACATTTCCACTCCCCTCCCAGCCCCCCATGGTAGATCATAGAACACATATTTATTTCTGGTTTCGGGGACACCTCCTTTTGCACCATCAGTGCCGGATGAAACGGGTTTGCAGTTTTAGTATAGCATGGTTTCTTTGTGCAAGGCGTGCCTGTAAGTTACGCCAGAAGCTCGTGGAAGCAAAGGCTCTTCAGCCCTGAAGGCCTCAAGCTCCCCTGGTGCGGCACCCACGCTGGACAGCCCGGCGCTGGGGCCACTGGGTTAGCAGGTGCTGGCGGTGGGCCTCCTGGGTGCCAGGCACCGTGCAAGGGCCTGGGGTACAGCGGTGACCGAGCCTGCAGTCTGCGCGTGGAGCCGGGAGACCGTTAACTAGTTGTGGGCAGGCCGTGAAGGCTTAAGAGTGCGTGACCTCACCCAGCCTGGGGGCCAGGGCTTCCGGGAGGAAGCGAACTTGGGCCGAGAAGTAACGGACACGCAGACGTCGGCTCATGGGAACGGTGGGCCCAAGGGAGGACCCGAGAGGAGCACTCGGGGCAGAGGAGCCCAAGACAAGGCCCCGGGGTGCGGAGGCGAGGCCCAGCCAAGGCCCTGGAGGCTCACCGAGCAGCTGAGCACAGAGGGCGCAGGGCCAGGCCTGGGCCCACGTGGACCAGCCCCACTCAGAGCCGTGGGAACCCCCGAAGATTCTGTGAAGATCACTCTGCTACGATGTGGGGACGGAATCGAGGCGGCGAGAGAAGACAGGGGAGGACTCCGCGGCGATTCAGCAGAGGGTGGTGTGGCTCAGGTGCAGAGACGGAGAAAAGCAAGTGGACTTGAGAACCGTTTTCCAAGTAGGGTCACCAAGACGCAGCGGTGGACGCTCCAGGCCGCTGGGCGGCGAGGGGGCGACTGTACACCCGGCTCATTCTTTACCCTTCCAGACCCACCAAGTTCTGGATCAAATGTAAATTGTTCTTTCTCGTCAATGGCAAACCCCTAAAACACAGGCTCTGCTTTTTCCATTAGCCACCAGGAGCGCAGATTTGGGTCTGTCCTTTTAAAGAGGAGAACAAGGCATCTCCTCTGGCGTTGCCACCTGCGAAGCCCATCGTAGTGCGCCTAGGAGTTGACGTTCCCGGTGAGACAAGGGAATTGATGCCAGAGTGACCGACTCAGGTTTGCTGAACAGAAGTAAACGTGGGCATCTCTACCAGAAGCTCCAGAAGCGGTCCTGCATTTGCCTCCGTTTGATGTCGATCGAGGCTGTCCAGCTTTCGGACACTGCAGCCCTTCACGGCTCACGCCCCGGACTTGCCTTGCTCCGGGCTGGCTCCTTTGTTAGGCCAGCGTCCTCCTCCCAAGGCCACGTGCTGACCACACAGGGTCGGGATCTCAGGCACCGTGGGGCTCCAGTGAGAATTAGTGTCTGGCCCGGCGGCCCCATACAAGGAACTTACGGCTACAGCAGGGAGACGATTCCAGGGGCGGAAACCTTCCTCGCTCCTGTGGAAAGGCTGCTCTCAGCTCCCCCGAGGAAAGCTCTGGTGGATGGAAACTCAGCTCTGGCATGGCCTGCAGCCAGATTTTAGGTAGAGCTCAAGGCCTGGGGAAATCTGATCTTCCTTCCATAGAAATGATCCTGTATTTCCTCAACCAGTCCCCTCTTGCTGGATTTTGAGTTGTTGCCGGTCTTTTCCGACTGTCAACTGCACTGTAATGACCGTGCTCCTAGCTACGTCTTCTCACACAGAGGTCATTATTTCCCTCTGGTGGATTGCTAGAAATGGAACCGCTAAGTCAGAGGGAAGATAATTCTAAGGCTCCAGATACACTTTGCCAGATCGCCTCCTGTAATAAGGCGCAGTGAACACTCCCACCCCAAACTGCGCTTTCTGTTTCTTCTCAGTCACAGCTGTCTCTCGCCAGCTTCTCCCCTGACAGGCGTGTCCCTTCCAGGACGTGTCCGTGTGCACCCTTCGCCCAGGCTTTGTCTGGCACATTCTCTGTCCTTCTCTGCACTCCTTCACTTTCCTTTCCTCCTTCAGCCTCCTCGTGTGAATGAAAACGCGTGTCCTGGGTTCCAGGTACGCGCCGTTCTTAGCGCCAGAGCTGGGGTGTAAATATCTGTAAGCTGCGGGGCTTACGGACGACAGAGAGTGCTTGGTGTCGCCCGGCGTGTTGCCACCTCCAGAGAGGACCCTCGTGCCACCCTGCCACACAGCCGCCCACCGGAAGCCCTCTGAGAGGTGGTATTTCCTTTGGGGGCGCTCGTTGGCCCAGCAGATGAGGAAAAAGGCACCCGAGGCTCTGTATTCACAGGAATAATTTATAGGCAGATCATCCACATTTCATCCTCAGCCTTTTTCAGTGCCGTGCGAGGCGTCTTGAATTACTGGGCTAGCTTTTACAGAATGGCCGACTGACTGCGCCACATTTCTCGAGTTACAGTGAAGGCCCTGAGCTAGTGGCTGATGATGGAGGATGGAAAAGCCGGCGGGGCGGGGGGCGGGGGGCGGTGGCAGGGTCTGGCTCCGGCCTCCAGACGCCTGTAGCCACCACGTGGCCCCGCGAGATCGTTCTCAGGCAATTCCCGAGAAAAGAAGGATTTGGGGGGCTCTCAACTCTGTGAGGTCCTGGGGGCTTCCCTCTGAAACGCCGGGCTCGTCCTCCTCCTCCTCCTGGCCTGCCGGCTCTAGGTTCCACTCCCCCGCGCCCGCTTTTCCTGAGAGGAGGCAGCCGGTGCTTCACCTCCTCGGGGAGATCTGTCAAGCGAGATTTTGGTCTCAGCCTGTTGAAGTCGGGTAGCCCATGGAGGGCCTAGGATTTGGAATCAGGGAGCCCTCTGCATCCGGGGCAGGGCCTCACTGCCCTCCAGCCCGCAGAGCCAAGGAGGGCAGGCGGCAGGCGGCAGGCGGCGGCCTCGTCCAGCCCGCCACCCCGAGACCCTCGTTGTCAGAGACAGCCACCCGGCCCTGTGTCCCCCGCAGGTCATCTGGATGTCAGCATGGCAACCACAAACCTGGAGAACCAGTTGCAGAGCGCGCAGAAGAACCTCTTGTTCCTCCAGCGGGAACACGCCAGCACGCTCCAGGGGCTGCACGCTGAGATCAGGCGGCTGCAGCAGCACTGCACAGGTACGGGGGCCCCGGCGAGCTCCGGGGACCAGGGCGGGGGCAGTCCCAGGCCTGCCAGGGCTGTAGAGCAAAGCAGGACCCGCCATCGAGGTCATCTCGCACTGGCTGGCTCAAAAGCTGGCTCAGAAGCTGGGCGGGGTGAGTGAGGAGGGGGTCTTCTTCTTCTCTCCTCTCTCTCTGGTTAACCCTATCATCGCTGGAGTCCATTTGAATGCTACCTCCTCCTCTTTGCCAAGGCCACACGCACGAGCGTAAAGCTGTAGAGCCAGTTCTCAGCTTACTGAGGACTTGAAGGATCCAAGTGCAATGGTTAGAATTTACAGTGCGTCCTGGAACCAGTGACCACAGTGTAATACACAGAGCAAGCTGCCTGCTAATTGTGGGTGCTGGAGAGTGTGTCAGGGAAAAGAAGGGTCCCCTCTGAACCCTAGTAAGGACAGTGGCCGCTGACAGTTGCTGTCCTCCCTCTTGCCTCTAACGCTGCCAGACTCTGCCCCGTTTGGGCAGGACTCGCGGGCTGATCGTGCGAATCGGTTGTGCGTTTTCAGAGTTGATGAAGGTTTTGAAGTATACTGTAATCACACAAAATTAACGTATATGGTCTCCTTTTTAGATTTAACGTATGAGCTGACACTTAAAAGTTCGGATCAGACAGGTAAGAACTCCCTTCCCAAAAGCTGATGCCAGTGTTGTTTCCTGTGGAGGCACATGTTGGTCCACCTGTTTTCACTCGTTACACACGTAGAAGGAAACACACTTGCTGTGAAGAGTTGCACGTGTGGCCAGGGCTCTGCGGAAAGGTGGGCGGGCAGTTTGGACCCCTCGGTGTGGCGAGGGGCTGTCGGTGGGGTGGGAGGGGTGAGTGCTTTTATTTCCTTCTGATTGACACACGTACTTGGAACGCCTGTTCCGTGTTCTTCTGGGTTTTCTGATTTTCTACAGTGAGTATGTGTCCCTTCTGTAATCAAGAAATAGATGTGATCTAAACCGGAAGGAAAGAGGAGATGGAGCGGGGTCCCGCCTCCCCTGTGTCCGTGGAGCTTAGCACAGGACCTGGCACAAAGCGTGTGCTCTCTACAGCCTGGTTGAGCGAGGGGTCACATTACTGGGTGGCCCCCAGAGCAGCGCTGAAGGTCTTTCTCTAGACTCTAGTCCCAGAAATGCTCCCCCAAAACTAGAATCCTCAGGGACCCCCCCCAAAGCTATCAGCCTGATGGCAGCTGGGCCAGAGGAGACAGAAGCCGGGGCCTCTGTGGCCTGTCCCAAATAGCTGCTCACCAGAACAGGGTGAGGCTTTTAAAAGTGTAGAAACCGCATTTGAGTCGAGATGCCTTTTTCTAAACAGGCCTCACACGAGCAGTAACTATTCATGAGCGTGTCTAAGGGCCTCGTGACTGTTCCGCTGGGCCCGAGAGCACCATCCAGCACTGACTTGCCATCTGCGTTACCCGTACCAAGTCTCCTGAGAGTGCCTTCCGGGAGCCAGGACCCCCCCTTTCCTGTGTGTGGTGGATGAGGGGCCTGGGGACGGGGGAGGGGTGCCAGGCATCCCCTGCGCAGCCCCTAGGCCAGGAACTGGGGCCTCCAGGGGTTCAGGAGAGCAGGATGTCCACCTCTAGTCGGGGACTCCAGCCCGCACCCCTGCCGTCCATGTCACCGAAATCAGGCTGTCGGTGCTTCCTGTCCCCTCTGGGCCCAGGCTAATCTGTAGAGACACCATTCTTGCCCTATATCCTCTCCAGGCGTGGTTGTCAGCCCTGAGTCCCAAGGCCACCCGCCCACCAACCCGGCCCCTCATCAGGGGCTCGTGGTAACAGCTGGCACGGGGCATCTCCTGTCGGGGGGCAGAGCGCAAGCCTCTCAGGTGGGCCTGGTGGTGGAAAGCACTGCCTTACAGTAGCACACGCAGACTCGGCTCTCAGAGGAGCTGTTCGGCAGCTTCTCTAACATCCCTGAACCCGCATCCTCATCTGAGAGGCACCCACAAACACTGGTTCGGGCCTGACCACCCGCCCCGTTCAGCCGCCCTGCACCGGCACGAGCACAGCCAGGGAGGGTCTTGCCGAAGGGCGGCCTGTGTGGTGTTAGGGGCAGGCCAAGGACCGAGGTGGGGCCTGAGCTCAGGCCCAAGGATGCCATGCTCTGAGAGGTGCAGAGAGGGGACCCGTGTCGGGGGAAAGGTGGCAGCCTGGCATCCAGTCCAGTCTCCTCTGCAACTTCAGAGCTTTGGTGCTTTAGACATAAAGAAAGTCTACGTTTGCCTTTCCAAACCGTGCTTCGAATGGCGCAGACAGATGGCTCCGCTAACAGCTTAATCGTAAGCCTTTGGAGAGGTCTGGAACTCTGAAATTGCCCATTTTAACGTCAGCATTTCTGAAATTTGGAGACATCCTTCTATGCAATAAGCTGGAGAGCTGGATGGGGCCTCAAAGACCACCTGATCTCCCACCCGTCCCTGGGGGGAGAGGACTCGGAGGTGGCATGAGCGATGGGGGCCCTACCCTCCGTGTGGCCCGTGGGCACCGCACCCATCTCGGCCAGGGGCACCGCCACCGTGGGGAGGGGAGGCCGGCCTGCACCCCCGATCCCCGCCCAGAAGGTCTCCCTGCCCCCCCCCCGGGCCTGGCCGCCCTGCCCCCGGGCTCTCACTCCGCTCCCTCGGCTTGTCCTTCCAGGAGACGACGGATCTTCTAGAAGCAGCGAACTCAAGAAAAGATGTGAAGACCTGGAGGCCCAGCTGGCACTGAAGGAGGACGAGAAGAGCGAGCTGCTGAAGGAGCTGGAGCAGAAAAACGCGATGCTCGCCGTGCTCGAGAGCACCACCAGGGGGCGCGAGAGGAAGTACCTGGAGGAGCTGAAGGTGAAGAGCCACAAGCTGGGCGCGCTGAGCAGCGAGCTGGAGCAGCGCGCCGGCACCGTCGCCTACCTGACGTCGCAGCTGCACGCCGCCAAGAGGAAGCTCCTGAGCTCCGGCGGCGCCTCGGACGCCAGCCCGGCCGCCAGCCCCGCGCTGGCCGGCTACAAGCCGGCCCCGCCCAAGGACAGGCTGCCCGAGACGCCCCGGCGCCGCATGAAGAAGAGCCTCTCGGCCCCGCTGCACCCGGAGTTCGAGGAGGTCTACAGATTCGGGGCCGAGAGCCGGAAGCTGCTGCTGCGGGAGCCGGTGGACGCCATGCCCGACCCCACCCCGTTCCTGCTGGCCAGGGAGTCGGCCGAGGTCCACCTCGTCAAGGAGCGGCCCCTCGTCATCCCGCCCATCGCCTCGGACCGCGGCGCCGGCGAGCAGCCCGGCCCCGGCCGCGAGAAGCCGCACGGGGCGCACGTGGGCGTGGCGCACCGCATCCCCCACGTGAGCCCGGCGCAGGCCGCGCCCGCGGTGGAGACGCTGGCGGTGGACCAGGTGCACGGCGGCGGCAAGGCGGCGAGGAAGCACTCAGGGACGGACAGAACTGTGTGAGGCCCGCGGCCCTGCGGCGCGCTCGAGGCACTGTGATCACTACTAGGAAAAACTCGGCCGCGCCGCCTCTTCTCTTTGCGTTGTAAATTCCACGCATGCCAAATCTTTTCCACGCCTGTCGGCACACCGTTCTCCCCCTGCCCCCCGGCCCTCTGACTGACGCCCAGACACGCCCGTGGCCCTGCTGCAGAATCCGTATTTACTCATCGCGCGGCCGAACACCTGTGCGCCGACTCGCTCGCTTCCAGCCCCGCTGCGCGGAACCTCGGCGCGCTCGCGGACACAGCACGGGCCGCAGGCTGCGTCGCTGCTCGACGTTAACGACACCAGATAGTCACACGCCTCATTATAAAGTCGGAGCAACACACGACGACCTTGACCTCGCCCCTCCCGTTTCCAGGGCGGCCTGTCCGGAGCAGCCCTGCTCCCTCCGGGAGACCCCGTAACCCCCCGACACAGCCTCCCCCGGGGGCGGCACGGGTCACCGAGCACATGTATGCTAAGTCACGGGAACTAAATAAGATGACGTCACTCCACAGCACCACGACCTGAATGTGTGTTGTTTTCTGTTAGTTTCATCCAAAATGTTCACGATCCCAACAAACTTTATTTTCTAAACCTGCCTTCTTTCTGTTTTGTGTCTTTCTTTCTTTTATTAAACCACCCGAGGGTGGGCCTTGGGGGGGGGGGGCGGACAGTGGGAGGGAAAGAAACGGCGCCCGCTCCTGCCCCTCGCCCCCAGTAACTGCTGCCCAGACGGCGGGCTCACCCAGGGGTGCGTCCCGGGCTGGGGTTCACTTCCGGAAAGACGAGTCCCCTGCCGTGTTTTTCTCACTGCCCTGAGCCACCCCTTAGATCGTTCTGCGCTTCGGAGGTTCTAGCAAAAGCCCGTTGTCCCCGTGACTGGCCTCGCCCTCGTGTCCCGCTAGCGCTCAGCTCAGCCCCGTTCCTCCCCCGCAGGGTAAAGCGGCTCCTCGCCCCCACGCCGGGCCTGGCCGGAGCAGCCCCAGGTGCGCAGGAGGAAGGGACGCCCGGTAGTCGCTGGTCCTTCAGGTTCTACGTCTGCACCCAACCCCTCACAGCCCCAGGCAGGCTGGGGGCAGGAGCTCACGCAGGAATCACAACAGCAGGCTCAGCACCCTCACCCACACGCTGCCAGGCCAGCGCCAGGGGGGCCGGGCTGCAGAGTTCTGGAAGGGTGTGGGTGACTCCGGCCTCATCAGCCCAGGGAAGGGGGCCCCGCGCCCCAGCACGCAGCCCTCGCTCCAGAGAGGCGCCTGCTGAAACGGACCTGGACTATCAAAAAACCACCTTTGACTATTCACGTTAGAATTCTCACTTGGGCCATCGACATGCCAGGCAGTTTTGCTTAAGTGGTTCCCCTGAGAAGGAAAAGCAAATTCGACACGTCTTAAAATGCTCTTTTTGCATTTACTTTTTGAATACCCCAGAATCCCTTTTTTAAAAGTTAAAAAAAAAACTAAAACCATTCAGGTTAACTTACATGGAAAGAGATATAAATGGCTGATTTCAAATGAAAGAAAAAAATCAGTGTCAAGCCCCCTCCTGCCTCGAGAGGCCCCAAGAAGTGACAGCAGATGATGAGTCTTCACGAATTCCCAGCACATCCGCTGCCGGCCACAGACTTAGAATCTCGTGCCGTTTTCTTCACCCAGAGGGTTAATCAGAATTCAGGGTGAGGCACACCCCTTGCAGGACCCAGTGAGAAATGTGCTTCGTGGTAAAGAGATCGGCTTCAAAAACCAAGCCGACCCCCATGGCGTTCCTTCTCGTGGAGGTGGTGTAGACGGGCGTCCGGAAAGTGTTCTGCACAGGAAAGGGGCGTGAGGTGCCGGCGCGGGCAGAGGGGAGCGCGGGTGCCGGGAGGGCGAAGGCTCGTCTAAGCGCTAAGGGTGCGGAGGGGCCCCGCGACGTGCCGGGCTCTGCTGACACCCAGGAGAAGCGGGGTCGGCGGGCAGAGCAGGCCGTCCTGCAGGTGCGCCTGCTGTCCACACCGGATGTAACTACCTTCCGATCCACGCAACGCGCGCAGAAATTTCACCAGAAGGGAGCAGTCGCTCCTCAAGCGGGTCTGGACCGCAGCCTCCAACCTTGAACCCGTGCCGCCCCCGGGAGGCTCTGCACACACGCATGCGCACGTGCGCATTCCCCCCCCCACCCCCCCGGGCCGTGGCTCCAAAGGCTTCCCCCAGCCCTGAAAGGTTAAGGGCCCCTGTGCTAAAAGGCAAGGCTCTTGGAAACCACCTGGTGTCTAACTCCAGTCAGAGGGGAAGAGGGGAAACGGGGCAGGCGTCGGCCTCTCACCTGCAGTTTGAGGCGACGGGCTTCAATGGGGATGATCTTCAGGATCGGCAGGTCGACGACCAGCACCTTGGATTTGCTCTTGGTAAGACATCCTCTCTCTCTATCCCAGTCAGCGCCTTCTAGATAGAGTCCCGAGACAAAGCATCCTAGGGGCACCAGGAAGAGAGCCGGCCTTAGGCGGAGGCCGCGCATGCGCAGCTCTCAGACACAGCCCCGGCCTTTTCCCAAGAGGGGTGGCCACCATTTCTACCCCGCCCACCTGCCTTCTGTAGAGCCCAGATGGGACACCCCGGAGACCCCGTGACCCTCCGTACGGCCACAGCGCCATGTCAGAGGGGTGGTCGCCTCTCCCCAGCAATGTGGCATCAAGGTCCACAGACTTAACCGGCCTCGGGCCCCGGAGTCAGCTGGCACCATGGCCACCCCAACACTGCCAGTCCCTCTGAGACCTCGCTGGCCTTCTACAAAGGGGACTGAGCGCTCCTGAATGGTCACCATCAACCCGCTCTCCCCAAGCTAGCTGACGAGGGCCTTTGCGCTTGCCGCGAGATGTCCTCTGACTAAGACACGACCCCCCGGGAAACCACAGTTTCCAGCCGCAGTTCACACAGTAACCAGTGTCTAAGGGACTTGACGTTATAGCACAATTGCACGGTTCCCACCTAGCCCAGCCTGCTCTCTGGCTGCCGTGCCCCGGGCCCTCATGGGTTCCAGGGAAGCCACCTGGCGATCCAGTTCTTTCTAACCTAGGAGCCCATTTCCCACAGACAAGCTGGGCGAGCGTGGCTCGGCTCTCCCCTGACATCAGCCCACGTCTCAATGGAAAAACTGGATGAGAAACATCCGGGCTCACCCTCAGAGGCGTCAAGCCCCACGTGGACAGCGCACAAACGTGGCCAGTATTTGCAGCAGTCTGGCTTTCCGGGCCCACACTGTGCTCAGCCCTTCTGAGGGTGGCTTGGGGAGGGAGACCCTCCATGAGAGGCCGTGAACCTGCAGGGAGCTGGCCGTACCTTGTCCCGCCCGCTCATTCACTTCATCTGCATCTTGGAACCTGGTCACTTGCGTGAACAAGGTGGAGCGGTCCAGCGGCCAGCCGTTCCTCCGGCAGGTGGCCTGCACCAGGGCCGTGAGGTAGGATTCTGGGATGTGCAGCCCCGAGAGCCACATCACACTGGGCTCACTCTCGGTGACCTGGAGAGAGGAGAAGGCAGCTGGTGAGAGCCTGGGGCTGCCATGCAATGCCAGGGTCAAAGCTGACAAAACATGGAGTTCACGTTAGGGGCAGGAAGGTGGTGTTGGGGCAACTGGCAGCCCACTGGGAAAAACAAGCTGGATCGCCAAACTCCAGGTGGGGCCAGGATTTAAATATAAAAAATACACCCCATGGAGACTCCGCGCTTCCACTGCAGGGGGCGTGGGCTCGACCCCTGGTCGGGGAACTAGGATCCCACAGGCCGCGAAGCAAGGCCAAAAAAATAAAAACAAAACAAAAATAAATAAGCCACAAAAGTACAAATCAAATCTCCAGTGAATGCTTTCAGAATCTTGGAGTGGGGAATACAAAACCCAGAAGCCATAAAAGAAAAGACTGATCTATCTGACTACATTAAAATGTAAAACTTTCCTACGGAAAAAATACCACAAAATCAAAAAGCTTAAGGCAAGCTGGGGAATTATCTGCAACACCAGCAGACAAAAGGGTTAATTCCCTTGATGTACAAAGAGCTCTTAAACATCAGTTTTAGAAGGTGGAGAACTTGAGGGTCTTCCCTGGTGGCGCAGTGGTTAAGAATCTGCCTGCCAACGCAGGGGACACGGGTTTGATCCCACGGGAAGATCCCACACGCCGCAGAGCAACTAAGCCCGTGCGCCACAACTACTGAACCCGTGCTCTGGAGCCCGCGAGCCACAACTACTGAGCCTCCGCTCTAGAGCCCATGCTCTGCGACAAGAGAAGCCACCGGAGAAGCCCGAGCACCGCAACGAAGAGTAGCCCCCGCTCGCCGCGACTAGAGAAAAGCCCGCGCGCAGCAGCGAAGACCCAACGCAGCCAAAAATAAATAAATAATTTTTTTAAAAAAAGGTGGAGAACTTGATAAAAATGAAATCAAGATACAAAGATAGTTCGCAGAAAAACACAAAATGTCTATAACCGTGTCAAATACACTCAGCCTCACGGTAATTAAAGAAATACACAACCAACATAGTTGATATCATTTTTTACCTATGAAGGAGAAAAAGATCCAAAATATTAAGAACACGCCATGTTGCAGAGAGGTGAGGAAATAATCATTCTCGTACATTGTGGTTTCAAATTCTCTAGAAAACCATCTGACAAGAGCTGTCAGAATTTAAAATGCACACACTCGGATCCAACTCTTCCATTGCACCCATGGAATGTACTCGTATGCGTCTCCAAAGGCATGTGCGCCAGAATGTTGTTCGTACTAGCAAAACAAAAAATCCAAAAAGAAAACAAAAAACAAAAAAACAATGGTAACCACCTAAATATCCATCAGGGGAAAGGATACGGGATATCTGTGAGATGGAGTAGCCTAGAAGAAATGACGTCTAGATGTACTTAGATGGAACAATTGCCAAGATAGACTCTTAGATGGATAAATCAAGTTGTGCATAGTATGCTTCAAAGTCTTTTTTTTTAAAATATATTCATTTATTTTATTTATTTATTGGGTCTTCGCTGCCGTGCGTGAGCTTTCTCTATTTGCGGCGAGCAGGGGCTACTCTTCCTTGCGGTGGCTTCTCTTTGTCGGGGAGCACGGGCTCTAGGCGTGCAGGCTTCGGTAGTTGCGGCATGCGGGCTCAGTAGTTGTGGCTCGAGGGCTCTAGAGAGCAGACTCAGTAGTTGTGGCGCACAGGCTTAGCTGCTCCGCGGCATGTGGGATCTTCCCGGACCAGGGCTCGAACCCGTGTCCCCGGCATCGGCAGGCGGATTCTTAAGCACTGCGCCACCAGGGAAGTCCCCGAGGAAGGGAGGAAGGAAGGGAGGGGGGAAGGAAGAAAAGGGAAAAAAAACCAGACACGCTTGCAGAGTCCGAGACCATTTCCAGAGCACCCAATCAGCTCCTGACAGAGGTACCGCTGGGGAGGGGAGAAGGAGTCGGGAAGTGGTTTGAGGGGGTCCAGGCCATGCCTTGAACCAGCAAGCAGACCGCCGCCTCTCACTCACCCACGTCGTGTACTGGCTGAACCTCCGCAGGAAGTAGGGCATCCAGTTTCCAAGGGACTTTAAGGTGTCAGGAGCGAGCTTTCTCCAGATGTTAGGGATTTGCCCGAGAAAGAGGGACCTGGCTACATCATCTAATTCACTGCTTATCCCAACTTCTCCAGCCAAGGCCTGTTTATGGAACCAAGAGCAGTCAGGCAAGACTAGCGGAAAACGCAGCACTCCACCGAGGCAGGAATTTGCCCTTGAGGAACAGGCTCACCCTCTGAAGTTCAGCCAGGGACGTGGACATCCGTATGACAAGCTTGTTGAAGCGCTCCAGCTCCTGCAGGAGCACCACTGAGGTGGGGGAGGTGGCCGTCCCCAGCTGCTTCCTGACCAGGCCCAAGTCAAAGACTTTGGGCATCTTGTTTTCTATGTCCTTGGCCACACGGCCGGTGTAATCATCTCGGCTGGCGCCAGTGCTGCATCCCCCTGAAAGCAGGACACCGTTTAGAGGGAGCAAGGCGCCTGAGTGCAGGACTGGGGCACCCCGTACCTTCTGGCGCTCAGAAAGGCACCGACGGCACGAAGCTATCAGGGCGCGAAGCAGCGCCCTGCGCCAATGCCCTTTGCCCCCAGTCCGACGAGCCCAGTCCTCTGCAGGGGACTTTACCCGTCTGAGGCTGCAGCTCCAGCACGTGAGACCACATGTCTCGAGCTGCTTGAGTGTAATATCCAGTCTCAGCGTTGAGGTGAAGCCCCAACACTTCAGGCGTGTTGGCCAGAGGGAGGGCCTCAATGGCTTCTGTAATGGGAGAGAACAAACAGCGGCTACACCGCCGTGCCACCTCCCACGCCCGAGGGCCCACAGCCTCCATGTCCCCAGACACGCTAGACTACGCTCCACCTCTGAGAGGGTGGCAAGTGCTTTTAAAATAAGAATTCTACACCACCACGCCCAATACACTTCTGTGTGCATCTTTTTTTTTTTTTTTTTTTTTCCCATGCCTCGCGGCTTGCGGGATCCTAGTTCCCCAGCCAGAGATGAAACCCAGGCCTACGGCAATGGAAGTGCAGAGTCCTAACCACTGGGCCGCCGGGGAACTTCCTCTACGTGTATCTTTTAGGAAAACGGCTCAGTGACTTTCCCAGGGCCCACTGTGCCCTTCCAGGGAGATTCTGATATATTTACCAGCATTCCAGGACAGGAAGTCTGAACTAACTCCAACAGCTCTGAGGCCAGGAGGAGCCCACTGGGCCCCGCTAAAAGGCGTGAGAAAACACCCCCGAGCAGTCAAAGAGTCCCACCAGGGAAGGGGTCAGAAGAGCCATCAAGCCAACCACAGAAACCAGAACAGCTGAAAGGTACGGGCTCCCTTAGAATAAAACATTTAACAGACTTTCCGACGCCTCAGAAACCTCACCGACAAATGTGTCCTTGCCGTCCCCCGTGGGGATTCTGTAGTCCGCTTCCTTGCTCCGGAAGAAGTGGAAAGGCTGGAAAGTATCGAAAAGGAAGTCTCCCAGGTATTCATCCATGTAGATGGTCAGGACACGCCGGTCAAAGCTGTCGATGGCCCGTCCTCCGTACATGACCTGACATTACAGGGAGTGAGAGCCGGCCAGGACCCAGAGCCTGCGGGGTGGGCCCCGAGGCCCCGGGCCCAGCGGACGGTCCGCGGTCAAGCCCGGATGCGCCCTTAGCGAGACCCCTGCTGCCCGGCCACTGTACGGCTCAAACCGTGCTGATGTGCACAGCCTTCGGGCCACTGTGTACAGCAGGGCTTGTGCGCAGACTCACAGAGCCCAAGGCGACAGCAGTCCTCATGAAATGCTGGGAGCCAGCGTGCAACTGGCCAACTCCCCAAAACATAGCGAACAAGCGAGCAAAACGACCCGAGGAGCCAGCAGCCGCTTTTGTCTTTGGAACAGTGGTGTCTCTGCTTGAGCCACACCCAGGCCTCCGGGGAGGCTTTCCCGCGGGCGCCGTATAGGCCGTGGCCTCCGGAGGGCCTCCAGGCCTGCTGAACAGGAGCAGGGCTCCGGTGACATGCCTGAGGCATCCTCAGCAAGGAACGTGCGTCCCCGGGGCGATGAGCCCAAACTCCCCGGTGAAGGTCGCTCACTTCGGACAAAGAGTAACAGGGTGATGATCCGGGCTGTGGGCGGGGTCTCCCAGAGACCCGGGGGCCTTCAGCGGACCGGGCGGTGGGAGCCCAGGGGAGCCCCCGAAGGCTCAGGGGCTGCAGAGGGCGCCCAGGATGCTCCTACCTCCCCGATTAGGTACTTGAGGCTGCCCCACGGGATCCGAGGGTCGTGCTGCTGGAAAGCTTTCGTCAAGTACGTGTTCAGAATTTCCACGCAGACCTGAAAAGAGGAGGAACAGGCCTGGGTACCCGAAAACCCATAAAGTCATTCGCGTTCTGTTTTCTGAAAACGTGGGCAGGAACAACTAAGGACGGAGTGCCGCGGGGAGAGGCAGTAGCCGCCTCTTCACCTGGAAGTCAGACTCGTTGAAGTCGTAGTACACGTTCCACCCGATCTTCCCGAACTTCCTCCTCTCCTGCACCACAGCATGGAAGAACGCCAACACGTAGACCAGGGACTTGAAAGCAGGGTGTGGACACTGGTCCAGCATCTCAGGAGAGATCTTGAAGTACGTCGCTCTCAGGTTGAGTTTCAGCCCGTCGGGTGGCTCGGTGACAACCTGTCGGAAGCAAAGACCGATGGTGACGGAAACCCCAGGCCCACGAGCAGGGCTCTGAAGAGTGTGCAGACTGCAGACGTCCCGGCTTTCCCTCCGTCCTTGCAAAGCCATCTTCCCTATTCCCAAGGGCCCACGTGAATGAGTTAAAAACTAGGCGTTGTTCCAGCTCTGCCCTGACTCGTCAAATGACCCCGGAAGGCTCTTTTAACCTCCTCTGATCCATGGGATCCTCAAATGTAAAATGGAAGTAGCTAAGTTTTCCCTCTCCCTGTCCTGGAGGAAGAGAGAGATGATGAAACCGTCCTCCAAAATGTTCCCAGAGACTAAATTAAACAGGGCACGTAAACTCCTTGAAACTTACACACGCAAGCACTCCAGTTCTGCGGGCTGTGGGAGGGCCGGTCATTCGCGTCAAAAAGGATAAATGTGAAGTCCATGAAAGCTAACCCAGAAAGTGTTTTGAGGACATGCCGGAGTGATAAAGACGGGCCTGGGAGTCATCACCGTCGCCCAGTAATTGTCCCCCTATTCTGGACAGTGCTTACCTCTGAAGGGAGAGGGAGAAATGGAATTGGGGAAGGGGGGGGTGTCCATGGGGTCCCAACTCTATCCTAAACACACACACGCACACAGCAAAACGGGAGTGAGGTAAGGAACCGAGCCGTGGGCACGTCTGTCTGTCCTGCAGCCACACCTTCAAGGACTTCTGCAGGATCCCGATGGGGAAGCCCTCGCTGGGGTCCGTGGTGAGCCACAGGCGGAAGTCGGGGTGGGGCTTGGTGATCCTCTCCAGGGACTTCTCCAGATCCTTCAGCCACTTGACCAGGAGATGGCAGTTCTGCAGCATCAGCCACTGCCCTCGAGCCACCGCCACCTCCAGCAGCTGTAGGGCCACCTGCTCCGACAGAGACAGAAAGGAAGAGTCGGCGTCCCACAGCCACACACCCTGTGCTCTCCCAGAGACCCGCTGCAAGCGCCAGGAAGCTACTGGCCACTGCAGCAGAAGCCACAGAGGAGCCAGCGGTCCAGGGCCTACAGAGGGAGCCTTTGAAGAAGCAACCCTTAGACTTCCTCCAGGGCCACCCGGGTCCGCTGGGCTGCACTCACTGGCCTCCCTCAGCCCCCAGAGCTCCAACCTCGGGCACAGTGGCACCTGCCCCCCGACCAGTTGGCCTTGCCGCTGGGGCAGGGACAGCCCTGATCCAAAACGCGGCTCTTGCAAGGGCTGAGGGAGATAAAGACTGGATGTGAAAGGGCTTTGCAAACAGCAGAACATACCGACGGTACCCGGCTGGGCAGTCACAGCAGGTTAGCTCTAGAACTATGCTACTGTTCACACTGTCATCGCTGTGACCTTTGACTACTGCTCCATAGACCGGAAATGCATGGCCCTCGTGGGTGTGTGTGGGGGGGGGTGGGGGGGTGGGGGGGGGCAGGGGGGGCGGAACTCTTGGCTTAAAGCCAAACATTTGTTAATTCATTCCTGACAGGGGCCGGTGACCTCACCCACATATAGAGCTTGTTCCTTCCAACAACAATTTACCTTTTCTTGACCTTGACCCATGGCAAGGAATTTGAGGCGGTTCCCTCCAAAACCACTGTGCTCGGCTAATTTCATTAGGTCACTGGCAGGGTCAGAGCCAGGACTCAGGATAAACACAATGGGCGAGTTGGGCGTGCTCTGCTCAAAGATGGCTTCAAAGCTGATCATCGGAGGCTGCACGTACCTGGGGAAGGAAACACGACTGGAGAACGCTCCCAGGAGGACAGCGCCAGGCAGGGGCCGGCCAGTCCGGCCAGCGCTCTTCCTCCCAGTGTCCAGAACCTTCTGACTGTTCCTCTGGTACGTCTCTTTGCTCAGCCTTCCTTGTTTCGGAATCCAGTTTTTGCACACATCTCGTTCACTGGATGGTAACAAGCTCCTGGGTGATGGGGACCTCTCTGCACAGCCCGGTACGTCCGGGTTGGGTGGTTCAGGAGACCTGTAATGAGCTGCATGCCTCCTGACAAGCCGGCCTTCCAGGTGGACGTGCCCTGGACACTGAACCCAGAGGTCCCACACCGGCGGCTCCACAGGCGTGTCCTGAATGGCCTGCATCTCGAGATTTTTAAAAACTTAGTTGCCCGCACCACATAACGATTGGGAGATTTCATGTAGGAATCCAAATTTCTAGTTTCCTTTGAAAAGTCAGAGATCTGGGTCCCCGCCGCCACCTGGCATCAGTCAGCAGGAGTTAAGGGGCTGCTGGCCAGGGCTTGACCTCTCCAGTGGGCCCGAGTCCTCGGCCAGCCACGCTCAGTCCTCTCCATCACCCGCCGGCCGTGGAGGCAGATTTGAGTTTGTCACCCTAAGTTACCCATCCGGCTTCGCCCTCGATTCCAGAGCTACCAATATGGGAGCCATACTGAGCACTTGAAGGGTGGCTAGTCCAAACTGAGATGTGCTGTACATGTGAATTCACACAGGATTTTAAAGGCTTAATATCAAAAAAAATGCAAAATATCTCAATCCATTATATGTTGAGATAATTTTTTAATATCCGAATTAAATATAATTATTAATACATATTATTTATGATATGATATGATATATTAATATATATAACTTATGATGATTGTTATTGAAATTAATTTTGACTGTTTCCTTTTTTATAAATTTACTTTTTTTATTGAAGTAGAGTTGATTTACACTGTTGTGTTAGTTTCAGGTGTACAGCAAAGTGATTCAGTTATAATATAAATATATATTCTTTTTCAGATTCTTTTCCCATCTAGGTTATTACAAAATATTGAGTATAGTTCCCTGTGCTATACAGTAGGTCCTTGTTGTTTATCTATTTTATATATAGTAGTGTGTATATTTTACTCCCAAATTCCTAATATATCCCTCCCCCTCACCTTTCCCCTTTGGTAACCATAAGTTGGTTTTCTATGTCTGTGAGTCTGTTTCTGTTTTGTAAATAAGTTCATTTGTATCATTTAATAATTAAATACAGTAACTTATTATTAGTAAATATTATATGTATAGTATATATTGTTATATATTAATATATTTTATATGCTTATGATAACTGTTATTAAAATTAATTTCACCTGCTTCTTTTTGAATGTGGCTACCAGAAGACTTGAAATTACATATGTCACTCACATTGTATTTCTCTTAAACAGCGCTGCTCTAGAGTGGCTACCAAATCGTGCTCAAAGGCAGTCCTCTCGGGAGCTGGCCACCCACTGCCACCCGTGAGTCCAGGAAGGGGTGACATTAGATATTCTACCCCACGGAAAGGGCCAAGCAAACACAAACAACTCACTTACTTCTCTCCCATTGTTACAGTCACGTAGTCAGTCACGGCCCGATATACCCGATCCACACGGAAACAGCGCAAAATAAGCAACTTCTGGAAAGGGGTGATGTTGTCATCATAACCCAGGGGCAATGGAAACTGCTCAAGTGAATCCAGGTCATACCACTGGGAAAAGCAAAGAACATTCACGCTGCCATCAACTGAGAGATGATATAGGCCCCCCTTTTAATGTGAAGGTCCCAAGAGCCCCTGTAAAGGGATGAAGTCTACAGGCCACGTCTAGTCAGGTCTGTCCTTTTCTCCCCACCAAGCGCTGAACTTTAGGAAGGGGTGGACTGAGCCCTATGGACGGCTGAGTCTCCAATGCCCATCAAGGCACAGGGTCCATCCACAGATGCTCAACAAGTTTCTTGAATGGATGGATGGACAGACAGATAGAGGCAGATGGACAGATGGATGGATGGAAGGATGGATGGACAAATGGATGGATGGACAGAGAGATAGATGGATAGTTCTCCCACAAAACTAGCCGAACTAGATACAGGAGCACTCCATCCAGGGAGTTAAGAGGGCACTGGCTACACTCTGCACGAGCCACTCAGAGGCAGATCTTCACACTCATAGGGCGTTAGGCTGCAGATTAAGTGTGCAGACTCCTGACATGCGGGGAAGGGAAGGAGGAGAAAGAGAACACTTGCTCACCTCCTGCCAGACAGTCAGATGCTCCTCCACATCATCAGGAAGAGCCCCAAAGTTGTCTGGAAACATCTCTGATAAAAGAATGATGTCCTCCCATCCCTGGTCGGACAACCAAGCACAGGGCTTCTTCCGTTTGCTTTTCTCCAGGGAAGTGTTTCCTAATCACAACAGGGTAAGAGAAGTAAACGGCCGCCACCAGCACGCGGGGAAGAGCAAGCGGTTCCATTCTTGGGCTTCCCTCGCCCTGGGCGAAAATCCACTTCTCAAAAGGAAAGAGAAGAGGGTTAGGCTTCCCCTGTCACCGTCCGCAACTCCAGCCAGGAAGCTCTGCGTGGCTTCCAGCCTCGGGGCAGCCTTGAGGCAGAGGCTGGCTGCTCTGAGTTAACTCGAACTACCTCTGAGGCTGGAACTGTCAACTGATATATTTACTAAAGCAGTGCTATTGGAAGCCAAGTTTTAAGGAAGGCAAATTTCTGCTGTTGTTTGTTTTGGTGAACAAACTCATACACATGTGCAACGTGGGTCCAGGGAGTGGGGAAGCATGAAACGAGGCAAATTCATTACCTTTTAAGAAGAAATCTAATTCTTCCTGGGGGACTCTCCCCTCTGCTTGTTCTATCTTGATAGTCATATTGAAAGAAAAAAGTAACTTGTGCCTCTCAAACAACCCTGAAGAGAAACAACAGATGGGTCTGGATAAAATAAATGCATTTAAACACAGGGTTTCTTATGCACACCATGCTTAAATCTCAGAGGAATGAACTGAAGCACCTCAACTGCACAGTTAGTTGCATTTAGCCGTCTTTGCATTTGGTGTCCGTGAACAGCTGCATGCCAAAACTATGAGCTCAACTGACACGTCACGCCCACACGTGCAACGGGCAGTGACCCTCGCCCGTACGCATCTGAAACGGTCACGTCTCCGGGCGGCACTTACCACGCCCTCGTGGGAAGAGGAGGGGGGGTGCCCCCCCAAGCAGATGAAGGACCGTATGATGGAGGTTCGGAGCCACCTTCCGAATGAAGTGCTGGTCGTTTGCCTGACTCAAAGCAAAAGTTCTTACAGTGGAGAAGAGGTATTAACAAACTTTCTATAAAGGGCCAGAGAGTAAATCGACGCGGCTTTGCAGACTAGACAGTCTCTGTCATAACTACTCAACTCTGCCACTGTACTGTGAAAGCCGCCATGGACGATCTGTATAGAAACGGGTGTGGCTGTGCGCCAATATACCTTTATTTACAAAAGCAGGCGGTGGGACAGATTTGGCCAATCTCTATTGCAGAGTAAGCCCATTCCATCAACACACTCTTTATGGATAGGAAGACGCAAAACACTAGAGTTCTTGTTTTTGTTTTTTAACAGAAGAAAAAAGACATGTAAGTTAAAATGTGCGACTTGAATTCTATCTTATACGTGTTAGAAGGGTTGGTTACTTAAGTGAGCCCTATAGGATAGCCCTCAACCTGTTTCCTGCCCAGCACAATTTTCAGCTGTGTCCCCCTCAAAATCTATAAGTTGAAGCCTTAATACCCAGTACCTCAGAGCTGGAGACAGGGCCTCTAAGAGGTGATTAGGTTACTCAGCCATAAACAAGAACAAAATCATGCCACCTGCAGTGACACGGATGGACCTAGAGATCGTCATACTGACTGAAGTCAGACAGAGAAAGACAAATATCATATGATATCGCTTATATGTGGAATCTTAAAAAAATGGTAACTCTGCCACTGTACTGTGAAAGCCGCCATGGACGATCTGTATAGAAACGGGTGTGGCTGTGCGCCAATATACCTTTATTTACAAAAGCAGGCGGTGGGACAGATTTGGCCAATCTCTATTGCAGAGTAAGCCCATTCCATCAACACACTCTTTATGGATAGGAAGACGCAAAACACTAGAGTTCTTGTTTTTGTTTTTTAACAGAAGAAAAAAGACATGTAAGTTAAAATGTGCGACTTGAATTCTATCTTATACGTGTTAGAAGGGTTGGTTACTTAAGTGAGCCCTATAGGATAGCCCTCAACCTGTTTCCTGCCCAGCACAATTTTCAGCTGTGTCCCCCTCAAAATCTATAAGTTGAAGCCTTAATACCCAGTACCTCAGAGCTGGAGACAGGGCCTCTAAGAGGTGATTAGGTTACTCAGCCATAAACAAGAACAAAATCATGCCACCTGCAGTGACACGGATGGACCTAGAGATCGTCATACTGACTGAAGTCAGACAGAGAAAGACAAATATCATATGATATCGCTTATATGTGGAATCTTAAAAAAATGGTACAAATGAACCTATTTACAAAACAGAAATAGAGTCACAGATGTAGAAAATAAACTCATGGTTACCAAGGGGGAAAGGGCGGGAGGAGGGATAAACTGGGAGACTGGGATGGACATACACACACTACTGTATATAAAATAGAGAACTGATAAGAGCCTGCTGTAGAGCACAGGGATCTCTCTACTCAATACTCTGTAATGAATCTAAAAAAGAGTGGATGTATGTCTATGTATAACTGATTCACTTTGCTGTACACCTGAAACTACCACAACATTGTAAATCAATTATACTCCAATAAAAATTAATTTAAAAAAATAAAATGAGGCTGTTAGGGAGGGCCCCCACGCAATCCGACTGGTGTCCTCGTAAGAAGAGGAAATTTGGACGCGCGGACAGACGCGCGCAGAGAGCATCGGTCCTAAACCGGTGCGAACAGGTGCTCACCTGCGCAGCCGTAGTTATAGATGTTGAAGGTCAGCGTGTCCATGATGTTCCTTAATCGCTTCATAAGAATGGAGTCGGGCAACGACTTCTTGAGTGACAAGCCGAAGACCTCCAGGAAGGCGATCAGGGAGTGCTGGTACATGGAGCTCACCAGGGCCATCTCCGACAGCACGAAGAACAGGATGGCTCCCCTCCGGGCGGCCGGCCGGTAGCCGTCCCGCAGCCTGTCGATGTCCAGGGCTGTCTTCTCCGCCAGCCTGAGCTTCTCTGATACCTGAAGAAGAGGCGCACGTTGCCACTTACAGCCGAAACCAGGAAGATGTACGAAACAGGCGAGAAAGAAGGCGGGGGGGGGGAGGGGCGGCAGCAAAGAAAGCCATGCAGCGCTCACAGGAAGGGCCCCCAGCCTCTCGCGAGATGTGGTAGAAATTTGTGGCTCGACCCCCCCTGCCCCTGTGCCCCCTTCTTCTAGTAACAGTCCCTGAGTTTGATCTAGAGGCCTACAATTTCCTCCTTTCATTCATATGTGGGGCTCTACCCGAGGCCAGGAGGGGATCGGGTGAGTGAGGTCCAGCGAATCCACACATGGCATCCCCAGCCCATGGGAGTGGTTTGGGGTGAGCACGTGACTTCAGTGACAGGAAAAGATTCTCATTCTTCTCTTTTGGACTTGAACCTCAGTGGACATGAAGCCAGACCCAGCTTGTGACCATGAGGGGAGCTTGGCTCCAACAGGGAGGCAGAGAATGAAGCCAACACAGCAGAAGGTCCAGAAACGGAGAGAAACTGAGCCCTGGAAGATATGCTTGGAGTCCTGGATCCAGCCCTGCCTGAAGCCATCCCTCGACTTTTCTGTTTTCTAGGCCGATAAATTGCCTTTGGACTTAAGCCACGTAGGGCCAGATTTTCTATCGTTCTCCATTAAGAGAGGCTGACTGGGTGCACAGGGCTCCCTGGGAACACCTCTGGGACTCCGTGGCCAGGATCGATCCACTTTTCCACACAGTTCATACCTCCGTGGCTTTGGATTTGGTCTCCTCCAGGGTCTGCAGCAGCTCCACACTGTCCAGCATGTTCCCCGTGGAGGTGGCCAGTTCCCGGAGGAGGGAGTCCTCCAGGCCCTTCAGCAGGTTCCTGTTCTCGCTCGTCTCCTGGATGAGATGCCCCCTCTGCTCCTCCAGCTCTCGCCTCTCGTAGGCCACCAGCACGCTCAGCAGCTGGTCCTCCAGGCCTTTCAGCGTGACTGTGGGGGGACGAGGGGAGGCCCTCACCACCGCGCCCCCCTGCCAGGCTGGCCACCATCTCGTCTCCCCTACACAGCAGTGCCTGGGGCAAGTGGAGGGTGGGCCCAGCATCCCAGGAACACGAGGACTCACTCTCCCACCAGCGCCATTCTAAAGCCCCAGGTGAAAAATATGGGACAGAACAAAACAGAGGTGCTGTTACCTGGAGTAGTGGACAGCAAGTCTGAAGATGCAGTAAAATCAAATCCAGGGCTCCCACGTCTCGGGGGACCCTCGTTCGATATCTGGGTTTATACCCAAACCTTTTTTTTTTTTTTTTTTAAGCCACGCGGCTTACGGGATCTTAGTTCCCCAACCAGGGATCGAACCCAGGCCCTTGGCAGTGAAAGCAAGGAGTCCTAACCACTGGACCACCAGGGAACTTCCTAACGCGTACCCAAACCTGATTAACCTACCTAGGAACCCGTGTGACCACCCTAGAAAACGTGGGACGTGGCATTCAATTCCTAACCGAATTCAACAGAGGGGAAGAGGGAAATCCAAAATCATACTGTGTATTTAAATACACAGATACAGTATAACTTCCTGCTGCAGCAGAAAGGGGTCTCACCTCGCTCCGAGGGTGAATGTCTGAGCCCCGTGGTCCGGACTCGGCACATCTCAAGACACATAACTCATTGCCTTCTAAAGGCCCCCAAACCTTTTGGTGTTGCTTCCCCATTAAGAACTGATTGGTTGGGACTTCCCTGGGGGTCCAGTGGTTAGCACTCCGCACTCCCAATGCAGGAGGCATGGGTTCGATCCCTGGTCGGGGAACTAAGATCCCGCATGCCGCGCGGTGCAGCCTCAAAAGGCAAACCAAGAAGAACTGATTGGTTGGCTATGAAAGTTGTGACTCTGAGAATGATTCACCGAATGAAGGGACGTCCCTTGGGAGCCTTGAGCTCAGACTGCGGTCTCCACCTAAAATTCGGCACTGAGGCTCTGTACATCCTTACCAGTATAATTGATCACCATGGCTTTCCCAAACACGGATGGGCTATATCTGGGGTTGGCCAGCTTGGTGTCCAGGTACAGTCTGAAATTCGGATCATAGTGCACTTCCTTGTCCCCCAGTATGATAAACTGCCGTCCTTGGGAGACCCTGATCTTCTTTTCTAAGACGTTATCAATCACAGGGTCGATGTACTCATCCACATCGTGGAACAGGAAAGGCGTCCCGTACGTTATGGATATCTCCAGCTGCTTGAGGAAGTCGGGGTCATTAAAGGAAGCCACCTGGAAGGGAGGGGAGGCAGATGCTAAAAATCAGCTCACTCGCCAAATTCAAGGGGAAAAAAACCCTTGGAGGTGGCAGGGGACATGTCAGCACCTTGAAGGGAGGCAGAGGGGAAAACAGAACAGGGAGAGAAGCAGGGCATGTAACCCGTATAAACCATGAGGTTCAGGCTCTGAGCCGCCTCTCGTTCAAAAAGCACACGTCAGCAGCCAAAAGTGATTAGGAGAGAATCTCATCACATCTCTCAGAAGACCTCAAAAAGGATCCAAACACGGAGTCCACACACACACACACACACACACACACACACACACACACACACACACACACACACACACACAAATTCACTCCCCTCCAAACCTTAGGACTGCTTTCTTGTCTCTTTTCTCAAAACATCTGTAAAAACTCTTCCTCGGTTCCAGCCCCTGGGACCTCCTCTTCCCTTCCTCTCCACCCTCTTTTATTACATTGATGTACTTAGCCTCTCACCCCATAAGTTGAACCCTCCCTCTTTAAGAGATAGGATGGGGATAGGAGTAGGACTGGGGGCTAGGAGAGGTCTGGCAATTGCAGAACTCTCTGGAAGGCTCAGGGAAGAGGGATGTCAGGGAATATTCCTACACTGATATTTGTCCCACTGCAGTTATATGTGAATTTTGGGGGTGCATGTTTCCCCCCCACCCCAACCTTGGGACGCTTCCCCTACCTGCATGTACATACCTGGAAGAAAGGACCAGAAAAAACAAGGCAAAGATAAAAATGGAAAATCATGAATTGTTAATTATTTCAGTAAAAGGTAACTGGGCCCCAGCAATTTCACCCGAGAAAACTAAAAACACATGCCCACAAAAAACTTGCACGCGAATGTTCACAGCAGCACTGTTCATGACAGCCAAAAAGTAGAAACAACCCAAATGTCCGTCAGCTGATATGTAGGTAAACAGAATGTGGTCCATCCATGCAACAGACTATTATTTAGCCATAAAAAGGAATGAAGTACTGATACATGCTACAGTATGTGTTGATTAAGCATTTGGAAACAATGTGATTACTACTGTACTTAACACATATCTTTGAGACAGAATGTGTCCCACAAATATTTATCGAGGCCCGTGTTAGATGCTGGGTTCTGCTGAGCCCTGGAATTGAACAAAGCCTTTGAAAACGTTGGATTCGCTAAGCAGGGAAAATGTATTTTGAAAACATTATGCTAAATGAAAGAAGCCAGTCGCAAAAGGCCACGTACTGTACAATCCCACTCATACTTACTGTCCAGAATAGGCAAATCTATAGAGACAGAAAATATATTAGTGGTCGTCAGAGGCTGGGGGTTAGGGGGCAGGAGGGGAAATGGAAGTTTTGGGGGTGGCGATGGCTAAGGGCTACAGCAGTTTTGGAGGAGGGTGATAAAAACTGATCCTGGTGATTGTTATACAACTCGATGTGTGATATACTAAAAGCTACTGAACTGTATTCTTCAAACGGGTGGATTGTATGGTAGATGAATTATATCTCAATCAAGCCCCTCCCCTGCCCTCCAAAAAGAAAGTGACCGAGCATCTAAGGCCACTCGGCTCTGCACTGCGTAGGGGGAACGCAAAGATGAACACAGCACCGTCTTTGCCTTCAGGTGACCCACAGGGCAACGAATAGGCAAAGGGCAGAGTCAAATCCGCGGTGGTTCAAGCCGCCCTCCAAGACTCAACAGGGTGGGCGGGCCAGGAAGGGGAGGGCTCTGCTCGGGGGCTCAGGGTGGTGGCATTTCAGCTCGGCCTTGCTGGAGGCCTGGGAACACTGTGGAGAACCAGGCTGGGCCCCAAGGACCGCAGGAGGGCGAGGATGTAGAGCGGAGGGTGGGGGGGGGGGTGTCGGGGGCAGCCGTACCCGCAGGCTGTTCTTCTCCTCTTTTCTCTTTATCCAGTTGAGGGCCTGCTGCTGCGGGTCGATGCAGAGGGGGAAGCGGCTGGCCCGGGTGGTGAGGATGCCGTTCTGAACCGAGAGCTCGTCGGGGGGCAGCCCCTGGGAGCCCCACCTGGAAGGGGCAGCGACGGGGGAAATGGGGATTTTTCTGGCCCAGCCGTGAGCCGACGGGGAGCCTCCGAGGCAGGGGAGCTGGGCGGGGAGTGCTCCCTGCCGTCTCTGCGCAGGTGGGTCAGCTGCATGCCCCCCGGGCTCTGTGCCCCGTCCTCCCAGCCCGGGTCGCCCTCACCTGCTGATCTCAACGTCGTCCGTGAGCAAGTTCTCGAGTCTGAAGGGCTGGCTCAGGGGGATCCCCCGCTCCAGGATGTCGCTCTGCCAGACCTGGTTGACCATCTCGTCCCGGAACTCCCACGTGAAGGCGCCCTCATAGCTCAGGAAGGCTGCGCACAGCAGGCAGTCGCCCAGCAACTTCTCGCGCCGGTGCATCAGCTCGTCCAAATCGTTCAGCCACCTGGCGTGGGAGGCGGGGGCTGCCGTGAGCAGTCACATTCCGGCACAACCCGAAGGAACCTTCTAGAAGGGCCAGCCTGACACACGGCCGGGAGGGGGCTAGCCAGAAGGAAACACTTTCTGAGATGTTCTTTTCTTGTAGAGGACAGAGATCGCCAGCTCACTTTGCCATTTCCCTGCCTAGTGAACCCAATGTTTTCAAAGGCTTTGTTCAAGTCCAGAGCTCGGCAGAACCCAGCATCTAACAGGGGCCTCGATAAATGTTTGGGGGGTGCATTTTGTCTCAAAGATACGTATTAGGTAGTAATCACATGGTTTCCAAACGCCTGATCAATAGCTTAAAAACACGCCCAGCCGAGCATGAGCCCTCGTCCTGCTGGGTGACAAAATTCTGTCTAAGATAAAAGAAATCATGTGTTTCATTTGGCCTCTTCTGGTAAACGGTCAAAGTCTTCTAGGTTTTAGACATATTGAGGGACTTCCCTGGCGGTCCAGCGGTTAAGACTCCGCGCTCCCAGTACAGGGGGCAAGAGTTCGATCCCCGGTTAGGGAACTAAGATCCCACATGCCACACGGCGCGGCCAAAACAAAAACAAACAAACAAAATAGACATATTGAAAATGGTTTGTTTCCCATAAGCAAACAATGTTTTCCAGTGTTTTCCGTACCATTTTTACAGGTGCCAGGTAAGAAACTACTGTCACATCCAGTGGACCAGCTATGGCCCAGTGGGCCTCTCGCCCATAAGCATCAAACGGCTCCACCTATTGAAAACTGAAGCTCAGGACTGAACCAGCCACAAGGGTCCAGAGACAGAAGTGGGCTCCTCCTCCAGACCCATCCAGAAGGGACTTGGGGTTAAAGGTCATCAAGAAGCAAACATTCCCAGGCCCTAGGGCACTGGTTTCCCCGTCTCCACTGCTGCCATGCCTCCCCTTAACAGTTACTCAGTAAATAACACTCGATACCTATTTTTAAAAGAATCTATAAAATGGCCGTTAGCCACCTTGAAACATGATAAGAGTAAAATCAGAACTTTTTCACACGGTTTTCAGCTCAAAATGCAGGGTGCAATAAAGACTCCGCGTGGCGAGAAAGCGAGCGAGCTGCGGATGTTCACTCACAAAGCACCGAGTCTGGCTTAGGGCTGCTTAGCAGAAAGGCTCATTACCCAGGCTGACCTGACATTCCCAGCCCCCAGCCCCGAGATGAGCTTGTCGGCCGCGATCAGCCGTCTCTCCATGATCTCGGCTTCTTCCTGCAGCTTCTGCTTCGCCAGTACGGCCGCCTCGTACTTGGCCCCCAGAGCTTCCAGTTCTCTCTGGATTGCTGCCAGCTCATTCTGGATCCTCTCCAGCTCACGTTTGGTCAAGTAAAAATTCCGCTCCAGCCTGGCCACCTACGTGAAGACAATTTGCAGAACGATGGGGAAAAGGACGGCCGTGAGGTAGGGATAAGACAGTCAGTCACAAGAGGGAAGAGATATGGGAACATGCGTGTACGTATAACTGACTCCCTTTGTTATAAAGCGGAAACTAACACACCATTGTAAAGCAGTTATACTCCATAAAGGTGTTAAAAAAAAAAAGACAGTCAGTCTCACACCTGGGCTTATGTCCACCTGCAATTTTTTTTTTTTTGGCCACGAGGCTCGTGGGATCTTAGCTCCCCGACCAGGGATCAAACCCGGACCCACGGCAGTGAAAGCGCTGAGTCCTAACCACCGGACCGCCAGGGAAGTCCTCCACCTGCATTTCTAACGCTGCCCCTACCCTCTGGGGCCACCCTATGTCATAGCGAGGCACACGGCTTCTTTTCTTAGTGACCTCTTCAACGGTTTGATGCAAAAGCCCTACATCCCGTTAGAAAAAAGACGTCCTGCATCTGAGTTAGCAGACGGCTTAATTTTCGTGTGTACTAGGGTCCCAGTAAGAGGACCCTGTGATTCTAAGCCAAAAACTCAAAAGAATGCACTGAAGACTGTATTGGTCCTACTACGGGTTCTCAGTTTTCTGAGTGATAAAATCCTGACTTATAAAGCAATGTCAAAATACGGCTCAAAACGATAGAATCAACCTTATACAATTCTCTTTGTATTGTGTCTTCTTCTGCATGTTCCTTTAACCCAGTGGTTCTCAACAGGGACCGACTTCGCCCCCCAAGGGACACATGACAACGTTCGGAAACATTTCTGGTTGTCAGAACTTGGGGGAAGGGACAACGGCCTCCAGTGGGTGGAGGCCAGCGATGGAGCTCAGCATCCTACAGTGTCCAGGACAGCCTCCCCAAAGAGAAGGCTCCAACCTAAAATGTCAGGAGCACCCAGGGTGAGAAACTCTGCTTCAGCCCTCGAGAATGATTTTACCCTCTTTTCTTCAAAACTCTTTCAGACTTTGGTTCTGTCAGTTCCCATTATACCTAAATGAGAGCTATAATTCAGGGTTATCATTTACTGGGGGAAAAAAATGTTTATGCAGTTTAAAATCAGAACCTTGCCAGAATTTCCCCAGGAAATCGGTGGACACATTCATTCTGACTCCAAAACGGTCTCTTGGCAGAAGTGTGCAGGTCTTACAGATGGGCAATACCTTCTCTCTCTTGGGCTTGATTTCTCTAAAAACGTCACAGTAGCCCATCACAGCTTCCACAAATTTCAGCATCCCCAAGCCTGCCCTGCTCACGGCTTCCATGTCCTCAGTCGTGGTACTGAGGGTCTTCAAGAGGCCTAAAGGTCAAAGACGCAGTGATTTCGATGAGCGGTAAGCGTCGTCTTGGGAAAATAAAATGGGAAAGAAACTGCCTACTAACCAAGTAAGTGTAACCAGTTCCTTCTCCTCAGTAAGCCTGTGAGCAGGGTCCGGACAGCTTTCCCACGGACTACAGGTGGGTCCAACCCCAAACGAATTTTGTGTAAGTGGACGTTTAAGATGCGAGTGAGGGGCACATGCTACTGCCACCACCAGGACATCCTATGACACAGGAACTTCCGTGTGACACCCAGCAGCCCCCGGGGACCCAGGGCATCAGTGGGGACCCCCCAACTGGGCACCAAGGTGGCTCAGAGCTGGCAGCTAACTGGGGTTCATAGGTCATTACAGGGCACCATCACCTCCACCTGCACCCTCACCCTGGGAGTAACTTCACATAAATGGAAACCCATCCGAGGATCGGGTAAAGAGAGTGCCTTGGGTTTTTGTAGCTGTTGTTAGCCTTTGCGTTTCGATTAGCTTTGTTTCGTTTTTTTTTAAGTGGCTGAAAAAATGCATTGATGGTCAAGTTCTGAACAAACCACCGTGATAAACAGTGACACAATGAACTTTTATTGCCGTCATTCTCACTGGCTAAGCCCTGAGGCAGGTCAGGAATCAGGCTCAGGGGGAATGCAGGCACCTGTAACTGAAATGGGGGCATGGGGTGGGTGGTGCCGCCCCCCACCCTCCAGGACCTACAGAAGACTTCATACTGGCAAAAGGCACAAGGGAAGTCAAGGTTAGACCAATTCTTTTTTTCTTCTTCCCCGAATACCCATTTTTAAAAACTGAGGTAGACGTCACATAACATTAAATGAACACATTAAAGTGTACAATTAAACATGTTAAATAAACATGTTAAACAATAAACATGTTAAGGTGGCATTTAGCAGATTCACAAGATTTTGCAGGCCTCACCTCTGCGTAGTTCCAAGACATTCTCATCATCTCAAAAGGAAACTTCATAGCTATTAAGCAGTAACAACCCATTTCCCCTCCCCAGACCCTGGCAAACACTAATATGCTCTTCATCCCTGTGGATTTACCTATTTACCTATGGATATTTCATATAAATGGAATTACAATACGTGACCTTTTATGCCTGGCTTCTTTCACTTAGCATCATACTTTTGAGGTTCACCTGTGCTAAAGCACACAGCAGCACTTTGTTCCTTTTTATGACTGAATAATATTCCATTGTGTGGATATGTTTGTTCTTGTTCCTCCATTGATCCATTGATAGATATCTGGGCTGTCTCCACCTTTTGGCCATTGTAAATAGTGCTGTCAGGAACATCCGTGTATAAGCTTTCGTCTGAATACCTGTTTTCTATTCTTTGGGGTCTATACATAGGCGTGGAGTGGTTGGGACACATGGTAATTCTATGCTTCACTGTCTGAGGAGCTGCCAAGCTGTTTTCCACACCATTTTGCATTTCTACAAACAATGTACGAGGGTTGCAAGTTCTCCACATCCTCCCCGACACCTGTAGTTTTGTGTGGTTTTGTTTAAATTATACCATCCTAGTGGGTCTGAACGGTACCTCATTGTGGTCTGATCTGCGTTTTCCTAGTGCCTGATGTTACGCATATTTTCATACGCTTATTGGCAATTTGTGTATCTTTTTTGGAGAAATGTCTGCTCAAGTCCTCTGCCCGCGAGACCATCGGACAATATGCACAGGAGACGAGGCAGGGCGGGCTCCATAAGAGTCATGTATCCCACCAGGGAAAAGCAGGCCCGTGGCTGAATCGCACACTCAGAGGGCACCCGCTGGCGCTGCCCAGCCGGCAGCCACCCTCCCTGACGCTGTCTTCCTCTGGGGACGGTCATTCCCCCTCTTCCATCGGCGACACCATCTGACCACGATGGGCGGCTCTGCCAGCGACAAGCCCCCTCCTCGCTCCCCCTCCCGGCCCCAGAGACTGAGCCGCCAGGCTGACAACGCGCCTGGCTGTTCCTACATCGGTCTACACTCACCTCTGATATTTTTCACTTGGCTCTGGGTAATTGAGTCAAAGTCAATCTCCATCAGAGACCTCAGGAAGTTGGGGTCGGACATCATGCCTTTGGCGGTTTTCCAGTTGAGCTCTTTGTGCCCCTTCAGGATGAGGATGCATTCACAGACCGTCTGCACCTGCTTCGGGGGCTTAGCAAATGACCTGGGGAGAAGCGGAGGCGCACGTGGATCAGACGCAGGACGTGGCCAGGATCTGGCCTGAATGAGAGCTCCGAAAAGACGGTGAGTCGTTTCTTGGATGCGATACTGCGTGGAGACGACGGAAGCCACATCCCAGCACCGACTTGTGCTCCTGGGGGTGGGCTTCTCCCAGGGCAGGGGCTGGGTCTCATCCATCATGTGCCACATCAGGCTCCTGGAGTCGGACTGGGCACCAGGAACACAGCACGGTGTCCTTCAACGCAAACCCAGGCCACCCCTGAATCAGCAGCTCAGGGCGGAGCCTGCGAATCTGTGTTTTTAATGACACCCTGGGGTGATCCCTCAGACTCTACGTGGTAGCCGCTGTCATTATCGTCATCATCCTATTTTCCACTTACGAGGTAAAGAAACCTCAGAGCTCAAGTGTTTGGATGGCCTGCCTGTGTCCACACGGCCCATCCCGCACCCTGGCATCCTTCAGGCCATGGACGTTGCTGTCTCCGTCTTTGATGAAGCTACACCATCTGCTCCTCCAACACTCGGATGTCTAGCATCCTCGACCCTCTGGAGAACTGGAAACCCAAAAGGATCAGGAGACGGAAAGGCTGCATCGGCGTAGAGACCCAAGAAGGAACGAGTCGCACACTGACAGTACCCAGGGGGCCCGCTTGGCCGGCTACCAGCGGCGGCCGGGCAAAGTCTATAAAAGCCGCGGAGAGCAATGAAGCAAAAGCGAAGGAAAGGAAGCGCCCCCGGAGGGCAGGGAGCTGCCTGGGGAGAGGCCAGAGTGCCCCAGAGGCGGGAGAGGGGGGCACAGAGAGAGAACAACCCGAGCCGCACAGCAGTGCGGAGGCTCTGGGCCCAGCAACCCCCAGACCCCTCCCGGCCCGGGACCCCCCCCACTGCCTGAGGAGCCACACAGCTTAGGGGTAAGCCAGGGCAATGACTCCAGCACAAAGCCCCACGATTAAAGTAATGGTCCTGAGTCACCAGGGAAAGGTTCAATTACGCGGCATTAGGCACTTAGGAAAGCAGGCATGCCGTCAACTGTTTTTAAAAGGTTCCCTTCAGGGCTGATGAAGGTCAGGCCCCGGCCACTGCTCTCTGAATAATCCGAGGAGGAGGGATGATGATGATGATTATTATTATTAATTATCAGTGAGATGTTTTCAGACACAAGTCAGAAAAGGCCTCGGGGTGGCGTCCTGAGCCCTCCGGAAAGTTAGGAACGGTCCGGGGTTCTCAGCTTTCCCGTTTATCAAATGGGGAAGCGGAACCGGAACCTTTCAGCTCCCAAAGCCTTTGAGTGAAGTTCTCTGTTACCAGTTTACAAACCATGCCCAGGAACCTCGTTTATCCAGAACGCAGTTTTGTGGTGCCAGATAACCGAGGGGTTCGAAAAAGTAAGGTTACAAGTCTGAGAAATGAAAGCATTTCTGTTTCATTTGATTCCTTTCTTCTATCACAGAAGAAACTCGGGGGGGACTTCCCTGGGGGTCCAGTGGGTAAGACTCCACGCTCCCACTGCAGGGGGCCCAGGTCCGATCCTTGGTCTGGGAACTAGATCCTGCATGTCACAACTAAGAGTCCGCATGCCACAGCTAAGAGTCCACATGCTGGGCTTCCCTGGTGGCGCAGTGGTTGCACGTCCGCCTGCCGATGCAGGGGAACGGGGTTCGCGCCCCGGTCTGGGAAGATCCCAGAGTCCGCCTGCCGATGCAGGGGACACGGGTTCGTGCCCCGGTCCGGGAAGATCCCATATGCCGCGGAGCGGCTAGGCCCGTGAGCCTGCGCGACCGGAGCCTGTGCTCCGCAACGGGAGAGGCCGCAACAGAGGGAGGCCCGCATACCACAAAAAAAAAAAAAAAAAAAGAGTCCACATGCTGCAACTAAGACCCAGTGCAGCCAAAATAAATAAATAAATAATTTTTTAAAAGAAAAGAAAAGAGACTCAGGGAGAGAGAGACAGACAGACAGAGGTGATGCCATGCTGCCTTCCCTGGAGGAGAATACCCATCACAAGCCCCACTCCCCACACCCTCACTCTACCCCAGACACTCTGACCGTCTCCGCTTTTCCCCCGAGTCAAGCTCCTTCCAGCCCCGCTCCAGCCTCCATCCCACATCTCAGTTTAAATGTCACTTCCTGGGGGTCATCTTTCCTGACTACCCACCCCCCAGACTAGTTCAGGTCCCCCATTATCCACAGTCATAGCAACAAAGATCCTCCCTTCCTGACCTCCTCCTGGGTAATTTTACTGTACACGTGAGATTCCCATGTGCACACCTGTGCCTCCCCCAGACCGTCGGCTGGCTCCATGCGGTGAAGACCCCCTGCCTGGCCCATTGCCTCTCAGCCCCAGTGCCAGCACAGGGTGGGCGGGAGGTAGGCACCCAATGATACTGAATGAAGGAAAGGAAGAAAAGTAAAATTGCAGGCCAGTAACAAAGGGAGCCTTTTCTACTCCAGAGAAACATCCACCGCTAATCTTCATTACACCTAATCTTCCTGCCTTAACACTTAATGATTTCTGCAAAGGGGATTGAGCATTACAGAAAGGAAGTGCTATTTAAAGAATTAAAGGATTATAAAATTGTCAAGACCTAAATGCTGGCTCATCACTCTTAACATCCGAATGGCCTAAACAAAGCCAGAGTGTAGTCATCTGGATCCAAACTCATTAAACCCAAAGAAAAATCCCAAAGAGATCAAAGATTTAAATGTAAACACTATAAAAATATTAAACTATAAAAGTACGGGATGAAACCATGGGGAAATTATTTTACAATCTTCCAGTTGCAAGGCCTTTTAAGTATGAGGTAATAGCGAAAGCCACAAAATAAAATATTGCTAAAATCTGCCACATAAAACTAAAAATTTATACACGGCAAACACAAACACACAAAAAACTCCTAAATAAAGTCAAATGGCTGATGACAAACTGGGAAAACTATTTGCAACTCACATCATGGATAAAAAGCTAGTCTCCACATTATATAAAAAGCCCATGGAAGTGGATAAGAAAAAAAAAAAAAAGCAGCAGTAACAACCATCCAAAAGATAAATGGGCAAAGCACGTAAACAGTTCACAGAAAATGACATACACAGGACTCTTACACACATTTTCCACATATGAAAAAAAGGTCAACCTCACTCATCAAAAGGGAAATGCACATTACAACTACACACATACCATTTTTCATCTATAAAACAAGCAAAAATCCAAGTGTTTAGTAGCGCCCTCTATTGGTAAGGCCATGAAAAAGCAGGTCCTCGCATGTATTGCCAGTGGGAGTGTAAATCTCCATACCTACGGGTGGGCATTAGGCAACAGCTATAGACATTATAAACACACACACCTTGGAACCCAGCAACTCCACTTCTGAACATGTATCCTTCCAGTGGACCTGTGCATAGTGAAGTAAGGCAGGGTTATTCTTTGCCACACTGTTTGTAAAGGCAAAAGACTGGAAATAAGCTAAAAATTCATAAATTGAGGCTGATTAAATAAATGATGGCACAGCAATCCAATGGACTATGATGAGCTATTTTTAAATATTGAGGAAGTTCTCGTGTAACAACATGCAAAAGATCTCCAAGGTCTCAAGCAAAAAAACCAAGATGCAGAAAAATATGTATAGTATATTACCAATTATATTTTAAAAGGAGAGAAAAAGGGCTACGGAAGAATCCCTTGTTCTACAACCCTTAGAGTCCAACGTCGGGAACTGAAGAGACACTTGTATATCTGGTTGCCTTGAACGTGTACAAAAGCTGTCTGAATGGATATGTGAGAAATGAATGGCAACAGTTACCTGTCGTGTGGTGAGGGGAACTAAGCTGATGGCGGACAGGTGAGAGGGGGCTTTTCATAGCACATCATTTTGATGTTGGAACCACGCCCCTAGCTAATGTTTACATGGCACTGACTCTGTGCTCAACCCAGTTCTGAGAGCTCTTTATGTAATAGCTCACTGGATCCTCGTAACAACCCCGATGCCATGGGGACAATTATTATCATCCACATTTTACAAACAAGGCAATCGCAGCACAGAGAGCTTAGATGACTTGCCGAAGGTCACACAGCCAGTAAGAAGCAAAGCCATGCATCAACATATCACCTGGGGCTTCCCTGGTGGCGCAGTGGTTGAGAATCTGCCTGCTAATGCGGGGGACGCGGGTTTGAGCCCTGGTCTGGGAAGATCCCACATGCCGCGGAGCAACTAGGCCCATGAGCCACAACTACTGAGCCTGCGTGTCTGGAGCCTGTG